>NC_142033.1:58161833-58462706 GCF_982192425.1 Myodes glareolus | reverse complement strand
TACTAAATAATTGCTGAATAAAATTAAAGAAATAGATAATATATTTGTATCACATCCTTTTTTGATCAAGAATTAAAAAAAACCACTTCACACTCTAGTAATTTCAAAATTGAAAATGCAGGCACGTCTTTTCCCAAAAATCAGATTTGTATATATGAACAGTTAGCGAATTGTCTCCTTTTACCACCTTCAGTGAATTCTAACCCAAACTGAACACATCACTTGTTCTATGTTATGTTCTCTGTAATTTGCTGAAATCACTTCAGCATTGCCAGTGGGACCCATGTGTTTGTGTTGGTTTTTATCCACACCCTAGGGCTAGCCAGTTGCCTTAGTCTGGAACACACTCTTAAGGATGGATTGCTGGCACTTATTTAAAAGTCTGTATTCCAGAACTGCCTGCCTCGAGTGATTCAACTATCTTTCTTTCTAAGTAGGAACAGAAGTAGTGTTAATTAGCACAATGAACATCAGGGAGGAGATTTTCTTGATGAAATGAGTGGTACGCAAGATGTGTTCATTGGCTAAAACGCAATCTAGGAAGCTAAAGAGACTTACAAACTCTGCACTTCTATGAAGAGTGCTGTTGTCTAACATTCAGCAGCCCATTCTAAGTGTTCTAATCCACGTGACTAGCTAAATTCTGCCACTAGGATAAAATTACATTCACCTCAAGACAGGCACTTATGTGAGCTACTCCAGGAATCCCTAAAAGAATCATTTGTTGGGGTGGGAGGTCCTTCTGTCTATGTGTTGCTTTTATTGGTTAATGAATAAAGAACTGCTTTGAGCCTCTGGCAGGGAAGAACAAAACTTGGCAGGGAAAGCTTGGTTGTATCCTGGGAGAAAGAAGGGTGGAGTCAGAGAGATGCAATGGAGCCGCCCCCAGGGTCAGATGTGCCGAAATGCAGTAAGGCACTGTCACATGGCAATATATAGAATAATAGAGATGGATTAGTTTAGGATATAAGTTTAGCCAGAAATAAACTTAAGCTATTTGCCAAGAAGTATTGCAAATAATATAGTGTTCTGAATGGTTATTTTGTGGCTGGGCAGCTGGGATGAACAAGCGACCCTTCCTCCAACAATATGTTCTTCCCAAATAGGTTGTATGTTTTTTTTTTTTTATCTGTAGAAGGAACGGTGGTCTGCCCAGCTAGCTTTACCCGAAATAATTACACGGAAACTGTATTCTTTTAAACACTTCCTGGCCCATTGTCTCCAGCCCCTTATTGGCTAACTTCCACATCTTGATTCAACCCATTTCTAATAATCTGTATGTCACCACGAGGTCGTTGCTTACCGGGAAAGATTCAACATGTCTGACTTGGCATCTTCATAGTGGGCAGCTCTCCTGACCCTGCTTTCTTCCTCCCAGAATTCAGTTCTGTCTTTTCTGACTACCTATGTTCTGACCTATCAGGCCAGGCAGTTTTCTTTATTAATTAACCAAAGAAAGCAACAGATAGATAGAAGACTCTCCTACGTCATTTATCTGTTGTTTTTGAGCTTTCTAGATAACAAATACCTTTAGATAAGACATTATTTAACTGAGAACACTGTCTCTTAACTTAGGAACAGTATTAAACAATTCTACATGTAATTCTACATCAGCAATTCTTTATGTCCCTTTAGAAACTAAAAGTATTGGACAAAATAACTATGTGTCATCAACTAATAAGAATCAAAATTTTCCTTCCTCTTTATTCCTTTGTAAATGAGGACTCCTCTACTCTTCCCATTTTGCCATCCAATATGTGTATCATTGGTAAGGTTTCTTGGTTATTCTCCATCACAACTTGATTTTAAGCCCTATTATTTTGCTATCACACATTGTCAGTTCATTGTGTTCCTTCCGAATGAACTCCCTTATTAAAGCATCTCATGTGGATTAAACTAACTGTGTCTTAGTTATTTTCTGTGGTGATCAAATTGAAGTATATTCTACAAATTGCAAATAGAAAATTATTCAAAAGAGCATTTCAGTAATGGTTCTTTAATTCACAATTTACCTTTCTCTGATGTTGTACACTATCTGCAAAAGTGTCCAGACAAGGAAACAAAGGCCTAAATTTGGAATTTGCTATTAACAAAAACACAGAGACTTAAAAAAAAACATTTCTTTGCAGACTTTACTTGGGGGTGAAGTCAAATGACAGACTGATAAAAGACAAATTTTGTGAAGTCTGTAATTACCACATCATGAAGAGCCTTGTGAAGAGCTAGTGACTGTTGCATTTGAATTTTTTTTAAAAAATATTTACTCTATAAAGACAATATAAAATTGGGCAGAATTTCTACTCAATTAAAGCTCTGACAAGTATTACAATTCTCATTTAATTCAGTTATTTCATTCTTTACTGAGAATAGAGAATATACAAAACTTTTGAATTCTTACAAGTATCTATTCAATGACTTCTATGTTATAAAAGTGTTTACTATTAGCCTCAAATGCTTTTTAGTGTGCTTAAAAAAATGAGTTTAAGCTTTGCTTATGACCAAGAGTGAAAAAACATTTCTTTCTCATTTCTCATGCTGGCTCTTAATAGATACTTAATTGTCAGAAAGAGAACAAGTAAATGCCATTATCTGGTAAGTGGAAGCCTCAGAGAAACCAAACTGTGAAGATTTTCTGAAGCTTGTTATAAAATAAGAGGGGATAGGCTTCAAAGCTATCTGCTTAGTTGTTTATATTGACTTGATAGTTAACATGAAACAAACCTAAATAGATCTGAGACGAACACCTTAGTTAAGAAAAAGCCTTCATCAAACTGCCTCAGGCAACTGTTTAGTTCTTTATTAGTTAAATATTAATGTGGGAAGGGCACCTCCTTGGAGCCTGTGCTACTGCAGATGTGTTCTCCAGGTGGTATAAGAATGAGGAAGGGTGGATATGGGAGCAGGGAAGTAGATATCTTAATTAAAGGAGCCATTTTAGGGTTGGCTAGAGACTTGACTCTAGAGGGGTTCCCAGGTGTCCAAGGAGATGTCCCCAGTTTGTTCCTTGTGCAGCAGAGGAGAGGGTACCTGAACTGGCCTTATCCCATAGCCACACTGATGAATATCTTGCATATCACTATAGAACCTTCATCTGATGATAGTTGGAGATAGAGACAGAGACCCACATTGGAGCACTTGACTGAGCTCCCAAGGTCCAAATGAAGAGTCAATAGAGGGAGAACATGAGCAAAGAAGTCAGGACCATGAGGGGTGTGTTTATCCACAGAGATGGTGGGACTGATGTAATGGGAGCTCACCAAGGCCAGCAGGACTGGGACTGAAAGAGCATGTGATCAAAACGGACTCTGTGAATGTGGCTGATAATGAGGACTGACTGAGAAGCCAAGGACAATGGCACTGGGTTTTGATTCTACTGCATGGACTCTCTGTATGGGAGCCTAGTCTGTTTGGATGCTCACCTTCCTCGACCTGGATGTAGGGGGAGGACCTTGGACTTCCCACAGGACAGGGAACCCTGACTTCTTGTATGACTGGAGAGGGAGGGAGAGGGAGAGTGGAGAGAGTGGGAGGGAAATGGGAGGAGGAGAGAAGGTGGAAATTTTTAATAAATAAATAAAGAAAAGAAAAAAGAAGAATATATGCCAAGAGTCTTAGCAGGGGTCACTGTTGTGGGTTCCTTGGAGGTTCCCTGGCACGAGGTTTTCTTTACCCATTCTTTGTTTCAGGGGAATCTAGGCTGTTTTAAGGTTATGGATATTATTAATAATGCTGCTAAAAACATAGCTGAACAAGTGTCCTTGAGGTATGGTTGAAGATTCTTTGGGTATGTGCCCCAAAAGTAGTATTGCTTGATCTTGAGGCAGATTGATTCCCAATTTCCTGAGAAACTGTCATATTGATTTCCAAGGTAGCTGTACAAGTTTTCACTCCCACCAACAGTGGAGGGTAACTGAACTGGCCTTTCCCTTTAATCAGATTGATGACCTAATTGTCATCATATAGCCTTCATCTAGTACCTGACGGAAGCAGATGCAAAGATTCATAGCCAAGCATTGGACCGAGTTCCAGGACTTCAACTGAAGAGAAGGTGCAGGTATTATATGAGCCAGGTGGGTGTCAAAACCATGACAAGAAAACCCACAGAGACAGCTGAACTGAGCTTGTGGAAGCTCTTGGACTCTAGACAGATAGTAAAGAGCCAGCAGTTTTGGACCAGAGGTCCAAACTAGGACCTCTGCATCCGAGTGAAAATTGTGTAGTTTGATCTTTTGTAGGGACCCTAGTAGTGAAAACAGAACCTGTCCCTGATGAACCTGGCTCTTTGGAACCTATTCCCTGTGGTGGATGACTTGTTCCGCCTTGATGCAGAGAGGGGGACCATAGTCCTACCTCACCTTGATATATCATGCTTTGTTGATTTCCAAGGGAGACCTTACCTATCTGAACGAAGAAGGTGAAGAAGAGAATAGGGTAGAGTGGAATGGAACTAGAGGGAGAGAACAGTAGGAGAGAAGAGAGGAAAACTCTGGTTGGTATGTAAAATACAATAAAGGAAAAATACAAAATAAATAAATAAAAGCTTGCTTGAAATCTTAGAAAAAAAGAATGTAGGCTGAGAAAGCTGTGTGGAGCAAGTCAGTGAACAGCATTCCTCCATATCTTCCGATTCACTTCCTGTCTTCACGTTCCTGCCTTGAATTCCTTCAATGGTGGAATGTGGCCTGGGAATTATTTATTTGAAATAAACCCTTTCTGCACCAACTTGCTTTTGGTCACAGTGTTTCTTCACAGTAATAAAAACTTTGACAAAGAAGGAAGGAATAATTATAGAAAGATATGAAAGAAATGTGAGAAAATGGTACAGTTTTTATTAAACTTTTTGTGTTCTGGTGCCTTTACGCTAACTTTGAACTTCTCTTTTAAATCTTTACCAGCAATTCTAATGTATCTGGTATTGCTGGTGTACCAGACTATATTATTGCTGCTGAATTTTCAGTTGCAGTACCCTATAGGTTTATACATCAAGAGTGTTATGAACCCTGTACTGTGGAATAATGCTCTTGTACACGGTCAAGATTTTTCACTCATATTAGTTTAATAAAACACTATTGGCCAGGCAGAAAGTATAAGCAGAGCAACAAGACTAAGAGAATTCTTGAAAGAAGAGAGACAGATTCAGTCACCAGCCAGACACAGAGGAAGCAAGATGAGAATGCCTTCCTGAAAAAAATTACCAAGCCACATGGCTAAACATAGATAAGAATTATGAGTTAATTTAAGTTGAAAGAGCTAGTTAATGATAAACCTGAGATAATAGGTCAAACAATTTAAAATTAACATAAGCCTCTGTATGGTTTTTTTGAGACTGAAAGGCTACAAGACTGAGCAGAAAAGAAGCTCTCTCTATAAATGGTGCCTAAATATTTGGCAAGAATTTCCATATAAAGCCTGAGAAACCTTTTTTAAAAAAGGTTATAGACAGACAAGAACAGAGTCATCGCAGCTTCTTGGTAATCATCTTTACTCCAGTGGCTCTGCTAGAGGAAAACAGAGGTACAGATCCTTTAAGAAAGGCTTCATGACTCAGTATTAGTAGCCAAAAAGGCATGGCAGTTCCTTTAAGAGGTTGTACCATGAAATACTTAAATGGTGTTTATGAGCTGCTAGTGGCACACTTATTGTTGGTGGCATGAACCTAGAAACTTTGCAGAGTAGTGGCAGTAAACATGGTTCCCAGTAACACTTCAGTCAAGCTAGACTCTCAGGAAGCTAAGGAATGGGTGGAGTCGGTTGCCAAAACTGCGGCTTTAATCCTAGCCATGCCACATAGGAGATTAAAGACTCATGAGGTCAGAAGAACATAGAGATATACAGTAAAGACAGATTTAGATGGGAAAAACCCTCTAAACTGTTACAATGTGCTTTAAAATATACATAGGCTCAGGAGAGAAAAGAAAAATGATTGAAAATGTCCTTTATAAAAAGAAATAGAGTAGTCATATGTGATGACTCATGCCTTTAATTCAAGCCTTTGGGAGTCAGAGGCAGGAGGATCACTGTGAGTTCAAGGCAAGCCTAGTTTGCAAGATGAGTTCAAGAACAGTCAGAGATACACAGAGGAACTCTGTCTCAAAAAATCAAAAATTAAAAAATAAAAATAAGAGAAATACATTAGAAAAAAGTCATGCAATGTTATAAATACAAAGAGAATCTGGATACTGCATGTTATTGTCTTGTCTTTGAGTTGTTTGACTACTAAGGAAAGGGCAACAGCTGCTGAAAGACATTTGATTGTAAATGCTATTGAATTAATTGAACCTACACGTTTTGAAAGTGCCTTGACTTCAAGATTTAAGTGAAAAGATACATTAATTTGGAAAAGATGTTTTGCTTTTATTTCTGCAGGACATGAGAGGCTGTGGATTCATTATGGGTTATGAAAAATGAGGTTTAATCAAGGAATACCCCCTGAAAAATCTCTAATTGGAACAGTTGATCCAAGGTTTTAAAACACATCTTTTGCAGTTTCCTCTGAGTTCTACATGGAGAACAGTCTTGAGATTTCTGGGTGAGATCGTCCAGCATCACAGAATACTCTGGTCAGGATTTGACCATAATCCCAAATTTTCTTTGGTCTCTTTAAGATTATCAGCTCCTCCAATAAGCACGAAGTAGGATAAAAAACTATGCCCATATCTCCCCCCAAAATGGATTATTGAAGTTTATGTTTGTTTAGAGTGTTGGTTACAAGTTGTTAATGGAAAATGGTCAGAAAAAAAAAAGCTAAACAAAGAAAATTAAGTTCAGGGTTCATTCATGTTTTGAAAAGAAAAAAGTATAAATGCTGTGGGATAATGCTCATGAACAATGAAAAGATTTGTCACTTGTATTGGTTTAGTAAATTGTTGATTGGCCAGTAGTCACACATTAAGTATAAGTGGGGCAACCAGACTAGGAAAATTCTGGGGAAAGAAAAGGCAGATATGCAGTTGCCTGCCAGATGCAGAGGAAGCAAGATGAGAATGCCTTCCCGAGAAAAGGTAGAAAGCCACATGGCTAAACATAGATAAGAACTATGGGTTAGTTTAAGTTGTAAGAACTAGTCAATAATAAGCCTGAGCTAACAGGTTAAACAGTTTAAAAATAATATAAGCCTCTATGTGTTTCTTTGGGGCTGAACGGCCTTGAGACCAGGCGGGACAGCAACTTCCATGTACATCCTAGCCACCTCTCATGTCTGTCTTTACACTTTTACTACATATTAAGTTTCTAAAACTGATTATTTCCTTCCGTCAAGAAGATTTTCTTCTATTATTTCTTGATTATTTCTCTTTCATTATTTCTACTTTACTCACTATTGTTTATATTAGAAACATCACATTTTTAAAAGTGTGTCTTAAGTAAAGTTATCTTTCTTCTCCATTTCTAATATATTTCTAAAGAAATTTCATCAGTTTATTTTTTAACTTAATTCAGTTTTTCATTATATTCCTCCCATATATGAAGTTTACTTTTAAATAGTTAACAATAAGATTCTTTTTCCCCCTCAAAAACAAGATTGCATGGCCTCAGAAGGTTCTGTATTGATCCAGACGTTTTTGATGTGACCATAAATACAAACGAATTGCTGGTTTTTCTGCTTCATTATTTTATGGAGTTCATTTCTCAGAACTGTATCTGATGAGACTTTCCAGCAAGTCTTCTTCGGACTCCTGAATTTCTTCATGCACATGATGATTTTGTTAAGCAGAGAACTTTTCTTGTCTGGCAACATAATTTTGGTTTATTTTACAGACATCATGTTTAAGTTTTAGTCTTCTGCCAGAGAGGAAAATAAAGCATATATTTTGTGTAGTTTGATTTTCTAGACTGGAGATCCACATGGGCAGGAGCATACAAAATTTTGCATCTTTTTCTTTGCTTGCAGGTCCTCCCATGAACAAAGACACAGCAGGTGGCTCATTTATAGCCCGTTTTTGTGCATTGGGTGACCAATAATTGATTGTGAATTTTGTTTTCATATTGAAAGACAAGAGTCCCATTTTGCTAAACCTCTAGAAAAACTGCTTACTATGATGAGTAGTACAGTTTTCTCGTGTTCCATAGTTTAGTTGTCACTTACAAGATAAGTGTACAAACTCCTGAGCCACGTTCCTTGAATACAGAGACCTTGAAAATACACTGCTCATTTCCAAATCATTACTCACCTATTACCATATTTGTGTCTTTTTTTTCTGAGACATTGAAACTCAGACTGGCTTAGAACTCACAACTCGCCATGTGGATCAGGCTAGTCTCGACTCATCTTTAAATTTCCCAAGTGCTCGTATTTCAGACATGAGTTACCATACTGAGTTCTTCCCCTGCTCTTTTTATCCCCAAGGCAGACTCCAAAAATATAAGTATAATTTCCCTTATATTTTGGTAAGAAATCTGTCCACCTACTTAGTAAGTTGTCCTCTCCCTTGCCTTTATCAGTGTGGTGTTTTGTAAAGATTTTCAATATCTAACGACAACAACAAAAATCTCACATTCCCAATGCCATGATCGAGGCACTGTTATTTTAAGCTTCTCAGATAATTGCAATGATATATGAGGAGTGAGAGGAAGGAAAAACATGTGCACAAAGATTTGTTTTGAATCCCAAATCTGGAAATGTGGCTTCTGAGCCAAACCACTGTGTAAAAGCCAATTCTCTAAACTACAGACTACAGCTTAAATGGTTTAACTACTCAGCATTCATGCTTACTTGAAGAAAATATTTTAATTGCTTTTTGAGAAAGAAATGTGTCCTTTAAGATATTGGTAAATACTGCTTATACACAAATATTACAAGGCATAAAATACGTTAACTTCATCTCCAAGCCAGGTTTGGTACAACTTGAGAAGAGGGGAACTGAAATGGTAAGCCCAACATTTTAGGCTTCCCATAACATATTTTAGAGTAGCTTTGTTCTCATAGTCCATGTTCATTAATTTAATGCTGACAATTGTAATTGAGGCCCATACCTTAAGACCTGTAAGACAAATGTTCATATCTAACTAAATGTTGATAATAACCTACAAGTCAGAAGAATTTTTGACTTGGTTATTCATTATTAACTCTACTACATATGCCTTTACTTTCCTAATTATGCATGTGTTCATGTATGTAGGTATGTTCATATGGGTATGGGTGTGAGTGTTCATGTGCGTGTTTGAACTTGGGCATAGAAGCTAAGCATTATCACTATGTGTCTTCCTCAATTATTCTTTACAATTTTTTGAAACAGGTTTTCCCAATGAAGCTGAAGCTTGCCTGTTGACTAGAAATAACTTGCCAGTGAACTTCAAGAATCCTTTGTTTTTGCCATCCTAAGACTGGGCTATAGATCTGGGACTTGAGACAAGAATATTTTTAAACCAGCACCCATATTCTACTGTAACAACTGTACTGTGTTAGATGCTCTTCAAATTAAAATTAGTATGATGATTTCCCCGTGACCAATAAAAACTGCTGAAGTCAGCAATATCTGAACACCAGAATCCTCCCTGATGCCAAACTGATTTGGCTTATCTGGCAATGTTTATAATAAAGGAAAGTCATTTCATTCTATAAGCTTAAAAAGTTGTAAAATTATTTAATGAAGAAGTCACCAAAGAAAGCACTTGATAATAATTTTTCAAAGAGCTAAATATAAAATATTTGCTGATAGGTGTGTTGTGATGAGAAGCATCATCCCTGCTGTGCAATTTCACAGTATGAATCTGTGCCATATTGGCTGTTGGAACAAAAACTGCAACAATAATATGACACAGGAGTTAACCCTGTGAGTTCCACTAATGAGCACCTGAAGGTATACATGTGAGTATCATAATAACACAAATGTAATAGTGCAACCTTTTTGATATGACTTCCTTCTGGAGAAAGAACACATAGTTGTGGACTACTTAGTATGATATAACACAGAAACAACGATGTGAAGTTGAGAAAGGATGCTAAAGAGGAGAAAGTGTTCCCAGGGGGAAGGGGTAGGAGGAGTAGTAAGAATAAATATATCAAAATACACTAACCGGCCAGGCGCTGGTGAGCATGCCTTTAATCTTAGTACTCGGAAGACAGAGGCAGGTGGATCTCTATGAGTTCAAGGCAGGCCTGGTTTACAAACCAATTCCTAGTACTGCCTCCATAGTTACTGGGAAACCCTGTTTCAAAACAGAAGAAAACGAAACAAAACACCAACAAGAACAACAACAACACATGACCCTACTAAAATTATTTGCTATGGAGACACATCATCCAACTGCCCTCTAGTAAAACACACACACACACACGCGTGTGCACGCGCACACACACACACACACACACACACACACACACATACACCTTTCAGTTCTCATCAGAGATATTTCTTTCTGTACTACTTGGCACTTAATGTGGATAATGACAACTGGTTAATGTACAGAAAATAAGTATCTATGACGAGTTCGGCCCAAAATGGGACATATAACACATTCTGTAACACAGGTTCAGAGAAAAATCACTGAAAAGAAGATGAAAAATATTTTAAGAAATAAGGTTGTAGAAGACAAGCTTAAAACAGTATCCTCTGGATGTGAGAGGAGCAGGTAGAGAATGGAGGATGGAGGATGGAGGGGCTCATGAATTCCTGTCTTTCAGTAAAAAGTTATTAGTAGCTGATGGATGCTAAAAGAGGACTTGGTTTTCTCTAGGGATATGGTTCCTGTTAGGTTTATCATGCTCCAGTGGATAAACCGACATCCATGAATATAGAAACATCACACATTCGACATGGTGGAATATAAAGCAGAAAGAGATGTGAATTTGGAGGTGTCTAAAGGAGAGAAAGAGAACATGTACATTGCAAGCATGTTTGAAATTATGAAAGAATTAATAGCAAGTATATTTTTACAAGGAAAAAAAGCAGGCTTACTACATTACATCCTAAAATAAAAATCAGCACAAATGGATATGACATGCAGTCTTTACTTTCCTCTGTAATAGTAGAATGTTACAGAAGCCATGGCTCCCACAGTGCAATGGGATACTGTTATTTTGCACACCCAGTCATTCATACTATGTTGAGACATGGAGGTAAAAACAGTTTAAGAACATTTTTATCTTGAACAAAACCTTCCAGCTAGTCCTTTCTAGATCTGATTCCCACCAGTTGCCCTACATTTCTGTTTCTTCCTGGCTAACTCCTCTGAAGCTACAGCCTACTTTGAGGAAATAAAAATAATCTTCACTGAGGTGCTAGCATTTGCTGTGTTCTTCTTGAAATACCTCTTTCTGTGCCTTCTTTGTGACTCCTCCTCCATTCTTTTAAGACTTCTGTTTAAATATAAATTGACACTCTTAGAAAGAAGTACTAACTGTCATACGCTATCCCTTTCACTTGATGAAATATCATTGGTGAATTCAACAGTCACAATTTTATAATATGCATGCTTTTCTCCAAAATAATATTTTTTTATTATTTGGGAATGTCACATATTGCATCCCAACCACACTCACTTCACAGGTCCTCCTAGGTCCATCTCCCAACCCCTGTGCCTTTTCATTCTTGAAAAAGAGAAAAGAAAAGAAAGAAAAAGAAAAATATCAAGTCCAATTTGTTTAGGTCATATAATTACTAGAACATGGTCAGCTCATACTGGTCCATTTCTTAAAGAAAACTTGAGTCTTTCCCCACCCCTGCCAGAAGCCATCAACTATTGAGAACTACTTTTCAGGATCCCTGTCTCAATTTTTAATACTTTTCTTCAATGATTTTATGTCTAGATGTTTTCTTTGCCGGGGGTTCAGGGAAGGAGGTTACCCCAGGAACCTCCTATGTCTTTTATTCTCAACTCTGAGTCTGCAGTCATCAATACGACTGAAAAAGAAACTTTCTTGCCCTTCACAGTAGGCTGCAGTACAGACCATGGACTTCTACATGGTTTCTGTCGATAGCACATAACATGAGCATTCACATGATCCCAGTGTCAGAACAGACTACAGACCTCAGCATGGTCTCCAGTGGCAATACATATCATAGTGCTTAACACAGCTTTTGGCCAGGCACAGCACAGGCTACAAACAGCATGGCATCCATGGCATAGGGAAGAGACATCAATATAGTTCCTGATGGCAGTCTGCCCCCAAAACATCAATGAACATCAATGTCACTTCAGAGAGCAATACAGACCACAGATATCACACAGCCTTCAGAAACGATATGGCCCCAGCAGGTAGCCTGGTCTATGGACATCAACATTGCTTCAGTCAATATTCCTGATTATTATGTGGAATTCCCTTGCCTCTTCCTCAAAGCTGTGGGTTTCCCATGGGCAGAAGTTTTGTTTCCTTTTCAGATGATAATTCCTCCTTGGAGGTGCACATCTATCCTATCATATGGTCGAAAGTCAGCCAGTATTGGATGAATGAAATAGTGCATAACTAAACAGGAAAATAAAAACTTATTTTGCTGTTTTCATTTTGCTTTCATTCACTTTTACCTTGTAGGCAAAGGCATATGATAGTTTAGCTTTTATGTTATAGAAAGTGAGTATTAAATGGTTGCATTAAAGGGAACTGGACATGGGAGATATTGGGAGAGAGGTAGAAATTATACATTCTCGTGTACGAAATTCTCAAAAAAAGTTTTTATTAGAAAACAAAGTAACTGGATGAGGTGTAAAAACTCAAATTCTTCTTGACTCCCCAGTTCATAAAAGTTGGACTACACTGGTTTTAAATCACTGAACCGGAAAGACTTTAAATCATTTCTGATCTAATGGTGTTCTTTTTTTGTTCTTACATAATAAAAATATTTAATAAAAAGCTTATATTTATCATGTATACATGATTAAAAATTTATAGTTACTGTATCATAACCTCAGGCAGAAAGTGTAAAGAGTAAAGGTTGTTTCTAGGTGTGTCTGTGAGGTTAATTCTGGATTCTATTAAAGGTATGATATTTGAATCAAGAGACTAAGTAAATCTAATAACTCTCCAGTTCACGTAAACATCTTCATCCTCATTTTGTCCCAGAATGCCTGCTTAGAATGTGCACATTTTCTCCTGACCTTCGTCTCAGATTTACCTTATTGTTGTCCCTAGTTCACATTGTAGAATATATCATTGACTTTTCTAGGTGCCCAGTGTCTTAATTGTAGACCCTGTGATTGATTTGACTTTAATAATCATGTAAGCCGGTTCCCCATTGGTTCTATTTCACTATAACATTGTTACCAGTATTCTAATGGAATAATGTCAAGCGTAGATTTTCTTGGAGTCATCATTGGTAAGTAGAAAGATTATGGATTACTACCCTTTTTATCTTTCAAGCAAGCCATTTGCCATAAAGAAACATTATGGATGAATATCCAAGTTTGTTGGGAGCGTTCTTGATTTACACTTGTTATATTGGCACAACAATAAATTACTCAAAAGATTCTCTTGATCACCAAATATCTTCACATATATGTGTGTGTACTTTTATGGAGTGAGTCCATGTGAACTTTAAACAACCTGTTACAATGCTTTTCTAAATAATTGGAATGGTTTTTGTCTCTTGTATATAAGCCTTACATGTGCGACTATAGCATAGCACACCAAGCTCTCAGTGTCTACATGTAAAAAGCTGGAAGGAATGAGAAGACAGATCTCAAATTACCTTTTTTTAAATGTCTGTGTATCTGGTCTTATTTTCTAAATCACCATTTCCCTTTCACCGTGATCATTGCATTGATTTCTCGGTAGCTTCTAATTTTCAGAATTCTCTTCTGTTTGTCATAAAACTATGGTTGAGATAAGAATTTAATACATGAACTGGAGAATCAGGGGGTGGAGAGTTGGATCACTGGTTAAAAGTGTGCTCTAAGAGCACCCAAACTGAGTTCCTAGCACCTACATCTGCTGTCTCACTACTGTCTCTAGCTCCTGCTTCAGGAGATCTGGTCTCCTTTTTGATATCTTCAGGTACCTACACTTATGTGTACAAAAAAATTCTCCTACAATATTTACATAAAAATAAATGAAAGAACACATGTGCTGGCTCCAATCCTCTTATGAAGATTAAGTGAATATGAGCATGGATGCTCTAGAAAAAGATGGTGGCAAAACATATGGTGAAAGTGCAAGGAGATTCAGGGAGCAATGAGAGTCAAGGAACACTTTCTGAGCATGCCTTATTATGTTTATCCTGCAGACACAGTTCTTGAAATATTAAAAAATATGTACAAACACATGTTATGGGATAACTGTCTCCTCATTTTTACTTGCATTGGTCATCAGGGAAACAGTTTTAGAGATGATTCCAACTTTCTATGAACCAGAGATGTAAGATTATTTTAAATTTTATGTCCCCAGATCTTAATGGATTCATCAGATTTTCTCTGCAAACTCTTCTATTTTCTCTCTCATATTCTCCCGGAGAGCACAAAATTTCATTCTTCTCCTTTAGTTTACACTCTTCCACCCCATCTCCTCACATCTCTACTCATCTCCCTCCTTTATTGAGTTCTCAACTGGAAATCTCTTCAACTTCAGAGTGAAAAAAGAAATAACAAGAAAAGAAGTCTTTGCAGCCATTATCTGACTTCTCTTGACTGTATTAATGACTTTACTTTCATCTCATCAAAAGAAACATCTGCCCATGTTTCAAACAGCACTTCTTCAATTGCTCAAGCTCTCAGTAAATTTTCTGCTACCTCCTTTGGGACTTCATAGCTCAGTTTTTCCCTACTTCTGGTATTTTTCAGTTTTCCTCCTGGGTATGTTATTGTCACATAAAAACAATTTCAATGTTAATCCAGTGATAATGGAGGAATAAGAAGAGCAACAGTGATCTATTAGAATTATTTCTCAATCAAGCATCTCCTTTGTCTTCTCCAAATAGTACACTCTTAATCATCAGTTATATATTATAAAACATCTCCCTCCATAAGCAGTGATGGGTTAGTTGAGATTCTAATATTGTAATAAATACTAGAAAAAAATGACTTTCAAAAAGGAGACATTTATTTGAGTGCATGGATTCAGTGGCTTCAATAACTGGTCACTTGGGTAGATTGTCTGTGGGCCTTTGGTGAAGTAATATATCATGGCAGAAGCACAAGGAAGAAGAAACTGTTCATCTGACCTTGATGGAAACCAAAAAGCAACAGAAGAGGTGATGGAGTTGCAATATGTCCATTGAGGGCAAATGCCCAATGATCTACTTATCTTAAATATGGCTTCTGTGTGAAGAGAAAAGTGTTCCTAGAGGAGATTCACACTTTCTATTACATACAATTGTTCATTGTGGAGGGCGAGGTGTCCTACACACCAGAGTGCACATACAGAAGTCAGCAGAGAAGTGAAATGACCCATCTCCCAGGACTTGCTCTAAATCACAAAACTTCAGATGAGGTTATATGGGAAGGCAAGCACAGGCTACATTCCTGATAACTGAGAGATGGAGGCATTTGCCAACATTCATTACTTTCTGCCCTCAATAAAAGTACTAAACACTCCCCCTGAATATCAGGAGAAATTCACAAAAGAAACTCTTAAACTTTTTGGATTTCAGCAAACCTCACACGGATGATATGTTTCAGCTGTTTTTTTTTCAAAGTTAAAACACTATTATCACCCTTTAAAATTTTCCTTAGAACCATAAAGTACATTTGGCATACAATGTCTTTATAAAAAAAAAATTGTCCTTAGATGGTTAAAGAAATCTTGTTTCAATCATTGCATTCCTTCAACAGCAATTTATTTCAAATATTGACGATATATTTAAACTCAAAATATTCTGGACTTTCTCGCATTGATGATTTAGTAACAGAAACACAGAGTGTTTGGATTTATAGCTTATACAATTGCCACTGTGGAGTGTCATCTATTTACTGAAATTGTAAAGCTCTTTTTAGAAAGTCCTAGGCAAGCTTGTTATTCAGTGGCAGTATCATGTCATTTGCCACAATTTCTCAAGGGCAGTATGGAAATCCCCTTCCTTCACCATCACGCTGGCTAATTTGCTTTTAATTGAGTATCAGTGTTACTTAACTTCCTCTAACTTTTGGCAGTTTTCTTCCATTTGAAGCAACAAGCTTTTTGTGAGGAAAAAAAATATTTACTACAAAGTGAAAACAGGTTTCTCTGTGGGTGTTCTGATAGCTCTGTCGCTTTCTCATCCTAGAATGTGTTGGCAGTTTAAATGCCTGTCTGACCTTTATAGAAAGTTTTGAAATAGCTGTCATGCTTTAGCATCATTTCCCAACATCTTTGAGTTAAACTTTGTTTAGAATTTTGCTTTCTGCAAATATCGGTATAGAGAAACAGCCTTAAGTTGATTTGGCAACACATAGAATTATGTGGTTTACCATCCTATACATGGAAATACAACCATGCTAGAGGCAGAAAAGACTAACCTGACTAAGAGTGAGTATGAGCATTGTCTCAACAATTCTGTTTTTAAGATGAGGAGACTTCAATGCAGAGAGGTTGAATGACACATCTAAGGCCATAAGGAGATGAATAAAATCTGTTGTCAGTTCTCAAGGCTGATATGCACTCTCTCGCCACATACTGACTTCATATTTTGGAATTTTTGCATGAATTCCTCCATTGAAAAGGCTGTTGGCGTGGGCACTGGATAAAGAAGAATGCTGAGACATTTTTGTGGCTTTAAGACAATGAACAAATCATACATTAGTCAGCCGTTTTCCCTTTCCCACCCAACTTAGAAATTTTGGAGAGACAATAAAGTATTTTCTTTTGTTCCAGTAACTCTTAATAGTTCTAACAAGTAAAAGACAAATAGAAAATGCATACAGAACTTGTTCCTTCATCTGAGCCATAGCACACATTAAGTAAGAGGAAAACATTCATAAATACTGAAGGAAGAATGGTTTTCTAAAGCCTGGTATTAGTAAATGCAAGGTAACATGTAAGTTAAGAGCTTAAATGCTAGATCAGTCAAAAGGAAGGGCAGTGGGAGACTTTGCTGCTACAGTGCAAGCCTAAATGAAGATTAATTTTAAGCACATTTCTAAAGGAAAGGAAATAAGGATAGCACGAGAAAGAGAGCAAGCAAGTTCATTGTTCAGTGGTTAGATCATCTTAACTGTAGAAAAGCAGAGATGGGGAAACTCCTAGACTGGGAGAGAAATGGAAACACTTGGAACTGGTCATCTATGAGGTTCAGAGTTAGAAAATGTAGTAAAAAGGAGCAGCGGGCTGCGACCCGCCACCCAGCTCCCAGCTAGCTCTACCCAAAATAATTACATGGAAACTGTATTAATTTAAACACTGCCTGACCCATTATCTGCAGCCTCTTCTTGGCTAACTCTTACATCCTGATTGAACCCATTTCTATTAATCTGTATGTCACTACAAGGTCGTGGCTTACCGGAAAGATTCAGCATGTCAGACTTGGCAGCTTCATGGCAGGCAACTCTCTGCCTCTGCTTTCTTCCTCCCAGAATTCAATTCTGTCTTCCCCACCTACCTATGTTCTGAACTATCAAGCCAGGCAGTTTTCTTTATTAATTATCCAAAGAAAGCAACAGATAGATAGAAGACTCTCCTACATCATTTCCCCTTTTTCTGTTTAAACAAAAAGAAAGGCTTTAACTTTAACATAGTAAAATTACATATAACAAAACAGTTATAAAGCAAGAATTACAGTTACAAAATCTATATCTATTTTTATCTTTTATCATAACTAAGGAAAACTATAACTATAACTAACCATTCTTCAATTCCATCAAAGACTCCAGAAGGATATAATATTACCTAAGTAAACAAGAAGTAAGCAACTTCCAAAACTCTAGAAATGACAGAGACATCTCGCTGCCAGGACAGTCACCCAAAGTTCCTCTGTACCGTTGGGGCATCCATCTTTGGCCTTCAGGCCCATAGTATCTAGCAGACATTTCCATGAAGCATGAAATTTCAAAGACAGTTCAGTCACTATCTGCTGTGTCCTGCATAATGTCTCGCAGACTCTTTCATGAATCAGGAACCCCGAAAGACCATCTCACTTTTAGGAAAGTCCAGCAGTCCTCTCTCTGTGGGTTCTTTGTGTCCAGTTTATGCAACAGTCCAGGCAAGAGCAGTTTCTTGCCCAAATGGCTAACCAACTCCATAAGGAGCCTCTTCGATGCCCATCTTCCTCTTGAAGTAGATTGGTGCTGCCAGGAGCAGACGTGTCTCATTGTCATGAAAAGCCCTAAGTTATTAAAATATTAAAATGCCATATTCTGTGGTCTTTGAAAGATATGAAGAATGCCTATCTAACTAAAATATATCTCTATATATCCAGAAAATCCAACTAACACAACTACAAGCTTGACTATCATTGATGATTATCCATTAACCTATATTTCTTAATTATACATTACATTTTTAAAATGAACTACACAGTCACAATACCTTAATAAAGATCAGAAATACATATACATATAACAAAATTGACCTTAGAATCCATACCAATGCAAATTATTCATATCTATATCATCTCCCCCTTTAAATTTAAAAGAACATTTATAAACAATATTTGGGAATATGGACATAGTTATTTCTCTCCAAACTTCTTCCTGCTGTATGGGGGCGCTGTTAATCAGGTCTTTCATGGTATAACCTGTGTGCCAGGTTCATCTCAGTCAGTAGTTTAGCAAAGTAATTTCTTGAGGGTGTTCACAGGAACCTTTCAGGAGGACGTGGTCTATCGTACCATATTGGGATAGAAACAATCCACAGGGTCTCATCCTCTGTGAAAACAAAAGAAGGACTTTTCCAAAGCATTATAACCTTAGATCCAAATTTTGAAGTCAGGATACCTTTAGAACATAGATGTTGGATCAGCTTAGCAGCCCACACAATGAAATGCTCTCTGTATTTAGCTCCTTCACAGTCAAAAGATTCAAAGAAAACACAATGATACAAAGAATCCAGACTCTTTGTGTATTTTCCATTTTTACGTGGCTCATTTTTATTTATCTCTTTTAATCTATAACTATCTGTACTCTGTTTCTTTAAAGACTTTACCCTTTTCTTAAGACATTAACTTTATTCTCCATATTCCTTTCCTTCTCTCTCCCAAGCCTACATACACTCATCCAACACTGTGACCCATTTATGTCTGAATCTGTCCTATTGTGAATTTGTAATTTTTTACTTTCCAGGAGCATTTTTGTTTTGCATTTTTACATCACTAAGCACTTAATAATCTAAGCTGTGACATTCCTAGGTAAAAAAACAGGTACTGCCTGCTTGCCCTGCCCAGCCCAACATGGCAGAGCCGCTTGTGCCTCTGAGCCTTGCACACTGCACTGTTAGCATGGTGGAGGCGCTTGTGCCTCTGAGCTGCAGCACGCAATGACTCCCTTTTAGGCACACAACAAGTCTAGTTGCCATCAAACAAATCATAGCACTTTACTCCAAATGTTCCATTCAAAAGCTCTGGCTCCCACAGGAGCCAGACAGAGATCGCGAAGGCAACACAGCACAGAAACTGGTATTTCAAAACCGCCACATTCTAGTAGACCTGATCCCACTGCTTACTCAGGCAGGAAGAGTCACAGGCATGGTCTCAGCTACTTTGTTTCTGACCCTGAGTAGGGCCAGAAATGCTCCATAGCCAGAGTTTGCACCAGTGGCAGGGCCCAGGAAGCTGCGTTTTAAAACGGTGCAGGTTTTTTCCTGCTGAGGTTGCTGAATCAGGAAAATTTCTCTGCATCACACCCTAGCAAACAGCAAAAAGCTGTGTTAAACTCTATATTTGTGTCTAGAATGTCTTTTTAAGCCCTCTTAGGTTTTACGTGGAGTTAGTTACCACTTTGGGCACCACTCTGTTGACGGAGTGGCGGCGGGCTGTGCTCCCGCCGCCTGGCTAGCTTGACCCGAAATAATTACATGGAAACTGTATTCTTTTAAACACTGCCTGGCCCATTGTCTTCAGCCCCTTATTAGCCAACTCTCACATATTAATTAACCCATTTCTAATAATCTGTATAGAACCACGAGGTGGTGGCTTACCGGGAGGATTCTAACCCACTTCTATCTTGGGCAGGAGAAGCATGGCGACTGCCTCACTTCCTTTCTTCCCAGCATTCTGTTCTGTCTACTCCGCCTACCTATGTTCTGACCTATCAGGCCAAGCAGTTTCTATATTAATTAACCAATGAAAGCATCAGAAATACAGAAGACCCACCTACATCAAGAAAATAAAAACTTCTTAGAAGTTTTTGGAGGGAAAAGGGTACCTATGATGTTCAAATCGCTCCCATCACTCACATGTGTTTCTATCTTTAGAGTCAACTCTGTTTGAGTTCTTAAGGTCAACCCCCTCGCATACACATAGACTTTCTCCTCCTTCTCTCCCACATTATCAAAGTGATGCCAATTATAAAATTCACCCAGATCTCTTTCATCTCTATCAGTACAACTCTAATACAACTTTCCATTGTCTTTCTCATGAGTTTGATGCTAAAATGATCCCTATGTTTCTACCCTCAGTCAAACTATTCTTCAATTCCATGTATTATTACAGGCTTCTGATAAAGAAGCTACTTGCAACTTTACTGTCAACCTTCCTCATTAACACCCACCTGAGATTCCAGCCTCATTTCATAATTTACATGTAACCCCCTGAGATTCCAGGCCTGCCTGTATCCACCCCACTACTCTAAACACATTACCTTTATTTGTATTTTCTCTCATCTTAACTGTGATGATGTTAGCCCATTATTTAGATTTTCTGATAATATACATATTAATTCATAGTCATTTGATTTACTGACCTAATTAAATTTTCCTTCTGATATCATATTATACTAGTTATAATACCTCGAAACCTTCAACACTGTTATTATTTCTTATTTATTTTTTGATCATTTTAATAAACTCAGTATCCTTCTCTGGGCTATGAACTTATTGGATTTTAAGGTGTTTTTATTTTCTTCCTTATTATATCTTAAATGCACAAAAGAGTGTCCAGTCCATAGTAGGCATGCAATTATAATTTGAATAAATGAAAGCTAGCTAATATGTTTTTAGTTTTACTTTAATGCCAGCTACTATATTAACCATTGTTGCATTTTTCTTTAATTCCCAAAGCAACTCAACAAATGTGATTTGATTATTTTTTTCCATTCCATACAGGAATATAGAGGATAAGCACATTGTTTGGGTTCATGTGGATATTATCGGATAGAGCCAACTTGGAGAACAATCCTTGGTTTCTGGAACTACATCTGTGTTTGCATGTCTGACAAATTGATGGTGGACAGAAAACTAATGGGTCTGTATCAGCACTTGGTTTTGGAAACAGTAGTTTGGAAATAAGGGAGTGGAGAAGACTAGAGGGTTGCAATGGCAATCAGACGTTTTAATCACAACTGATAATACTAATGAAGAACACTGGAAAAGCACACCTACCTACAAAGCACTGAAGAAATGATGAGTGGTGCCCAACATGTAAAAGCAAACCTGTAAGAGAAAGTTGTAAATGGAAAGTGACTTTGTTTACCAGCCGCCCAGACCAAATAATCACACAGAAACTATATTAATTATAGCACTGTTTGGCCAATGGTTCAGGCATATTCCTAAGTATCTATTAGATAATAAATTAACCCATTTCTATTATTTTTATATTTTATCACAAGGCTCATGATTTACTGGTAAGGTTCTGGCATCCTGCTACTTCAGCAGCTACATGGCATCTTCCTGACTCTGCCTTCATTCTCCCTGCATTCAGTTTAATTTTCCCACCTACCTATATTCTGTCCTGCCATGGGTCAAAGCAACTTCTTTATTAACAAATGGTAATTAAACATGTTCATAGCATACAGAGGGGCATCCCACACCAGAAAGTGATAGTAATTTTGATATTGCAGCCTGTGGAGCTGGGGAAGGTAATGCTGAATAACTTTTGTCAATATTACAAAGACATTTTTACAGATTTTGTATATTAGATTCTCCAAATGAGTATGGTAAAAGTTTCTCTCTTGTACCCTTCAGTGATTGAATATTTTTTCCAAGCTTGGAAATTCATCTGGAACATATTATTTATGTACCATTGGGCTACATTGTACAATGAGTTTCCAATGAATAGACTTCATTTGTCCTATTGTATGACCACTTAGTATTATTAATTGATCAATGACATCTCAGCCATTTTATTTTTTAATTTTCACACAATCAAATGCCATTATTAACTATTATTCAGAGATAAATTATTATTATATAATGCAGATTCAGAAACCAACTCTGTGTGGTTAAATTTACTCTTCAAATTAATAGATGTAGTTTTTTTGTAAATTTCTTTTGATTAACAAAATTTTAAAACTTTATTTGGTTTTTGAAAGATTTTACTAATACAAATAGACAGTTTGTTTGAGTAATAATAATAAAATATTTTATATATCTTTAAAAATAATAGAGCCTCTAACAAACCAGTCTAAGTAAAACAAAACTGCTTAGATGAACCACTTGAAAAGGTCTATAAAAATCCATTCTTTTTGTTCATTTGTAAGCATATGTTAGATTTCTGTGAAGCAAGGGTAACCACATGGTGCTCTCTCTTTGTGAAGCAGCTTAAGCTGAGCACTGAAAAATGTAGAAAGTCATGCTACTGAAACCTTTCAGAACCATGTAGAGTTACTATCACTTTACAGACAGAAGATAATGTAAAAATCTGTAACTTTGAAGGTGTCACAGATGAGATTTAAAAGTATTCATATGCAGTCTGTCTATGTTCTTTTCTACAGAATTCTTGATAGAAACATACTGCTTCGACTAGTTTTGTTTCTTTGGCTTTGTTATTTAGCTTGCTAGTGGTGAAGAGTAAGGGAAAAGTAGGGGGATCACTTCTGTGTGCTTCTGCAGGCTTAAACTAGTGGTAGGAATGTAAACTCTACAGTCTGTTGGCTATTTTTCAACTCTGCACTAATTAAAAACAAAGACTGAATTTCAGTGCATCACTGTTTCTTGGGAAGCTGAGCTGCCCAAGTGGCAGCAACCACATGGAGTCTTTGCATGAGTTTGTTTGACTGTATAGTATTTGGATGAGGTTCTGGCATTTAGTAAATATACAACCAAGTTTAGCTCTTTCCCTTGCTACATGTTGCTGATGACCTCAACATTTAACACGTCAGTCACATTTCAAAGATTTTCATAATTCTCAACTTCTTTCAAACCTCAAAACAGTCTAAAACATCACAAAAGTTCATATTCAATTCTAATCCTAAGCACCTACCAGGAAGACCCATGTCTTCCTAAACTAATATCCACTATACCATAAATACTATACTACTTTTAATACATCGGTTTATAAAACTCCTTACTACACTTATTACTTAGTCGGCAATCCTCTATTGATGGAAACTGAGAGAATATTGCTTTTGCCCCACTATTTTATTGAATCAATATACATACTTATAAATATTAAAATTTAATCCCAACTTTATTAATTTAAAATCTTTCAAAATTATGTTAAGGTTTATAGGGAATTTTAAATGGTAGTTAGTTGCTGGGAAGAATGTACTAAATCTGGGAATCTTTATCTTCAAGGTACTAAAGTATCCCCTAAAGTTGCAAGAATTCAAGAGTCCAAATGACGTAGTACTGAAGAAGAAGTGAAGGCCAACCAATGACAATATACAGAGAGATTATAATCAATATTCACAGCAAAGGCACACAACAAAGTGAGAAACAAATTGGAGGTCAGGTGCATGTTATCAATGCAGTCCCCAAAGCTAACAGCAAAAATCAAACATTAATTAGAAAAAATAAAACATAGCATTTATTCCAATGACAGTTTTGTTTTCATATAATGATATGAATAAACTTATTGATAATAAAATATCTTCTTGATTAGAAATAAAACATTATTTATTTAAAAGTAAAAGACTGATAACTTTTGATACAGTAATTCAATTTCCAAGAATATAACATAAACAAGACACAAAGAGATACAAATTAAACATTTTTGTAAGTTTACAAAAATCATTAGTAAAGTACAACAGATAGACCAAGTACATGAGAGAACAAAAGAGAGACAAAAATAAGTACCATTTTGTTCATCAGGGAGCTATAACTAATTAATGAAGAACTTTATTTTCATATTAGTGGAGTTAGAAAATGCTCACAAAGATCAATGTTTCTAAAGATTAGAGAAGTTTTCTTCCTGTTATTTTCTAAAGGACTAGGAAGAGAATCCAGCTTTGTAAGCATGCTCAGCAAGTGCTCTACCACTGAGCTGCATCCTCCACAAGTGTGAAGCTTCAACAGCAACTTTAAGGCTTTCCAAATTGCTTCACCCTACCCCCCAACCAAAACTAAAGCAAAGGAGCCAAAGACAGGGAAGGTGCAGGACATTTTAATCAGCAGGGAAATGAAAGAACAGTGTTAGACACAAATGTCAAGGAATTTTGACTGGTGTACTACAGATGGAGACAGATTGAATGACAGACTTATGGTACTCTTTCCAAGAAAATGATGCAGAATGGCAGGAAGTATTAAAAAATTCTGGCATCACATCATAGCCATCCCTCATCCAGAGAAACAAGGTTTATAGTCAAGAGTTTTCTGCATGAGTAATGTGGACAGCTACTTGTGGTCCTTTCCTTTGCAGTGGATTAAACATAATCAGACACAGCATCTGTGACTTTCTGGCCTTCTTGATCTGTTTGAGGGATGAATGCCTAGGGCCTCGTTTCTTGGATCTTGACCCGTTTCTCAATAGAAGACTAATGTGGGGGTCATATGTGAATACAGACAGGCTTTGTATCTTATGGTTCCATTTCTTCTGAATCTGAGAACAGTAATAATTTCTACTTCATAGAGAGACAAAATAATGTGATGCAAATTCAAACCACAAGACTCTCTCAGGATGTCTTGAAAATCACAACAATCCTAACTAGAAAATGTGATAGTACCGCAGTACATTAAAGAGATGATCTAGACACTGACTAGTAACTCTATGCAACCAAATAAAAGAATTCCATCTCTGCCTGTTTTCAGGTAAAGCTTTGAAGATAGAAGGATTGTCAAGCATGGGTCACTTTTCAGTAGGGTCTAACTTTGAAAGTGGGATAAATACATCCAAACCAGAGGAGGTCTCGGAAAAGGCTTCATAGGTTGGCAAACAAGAACCAGTGCAAATAGCTGGGAAATCGGCTACTAAATCAGGAGGCTCAGATGCTTCCTACAACAGTCATTACAGAAGGAACTTAGAAACCGAGACATAGGACAGTTCATATCCCAAGACCAAGGAGGAGGACTCAGGCAGGAGACGTTATCTTCCTTAACTATATTTTTATTCCAAACACAAAAAAGAACTTTTGAGTAAACTATAGACTTCCTGAAAGATATCTTATTCAAAACCAGAAAGCAAAAACTCCAGAAGGCAAAAATATCAGGACTAATTTCATGATTACAAGTAACAGATGCAAAAAAACCCGAATATCAAAAGGCCAAAGTTGGAGTCTACTGCAGAAGTGTCATGAATATTACAGGAAGAAAATACAATGCAATTGTGTAGAACCTTTTACACCAGTGAATAATTAAGAAAATGCTTCATAGATATTGCTATAGACCAATCTGATAAGAGCAAATCTTCAATTGCAGTCCCCTCTTCTTAAGTGACTCTTGGTTCACAAACAGTCGAAGGTGAACTATGATAGTAGATCAACATAAAAGAAGTCAAAATAGTGCACACTGCATAATTTCATTGCACTTTCTGAGCAGAATACAAGTATTTTTTTTTAACATATTATAAACTTAAACTAGCAGGCAGTGACACACTTAATGGAACAGTACAGTGTTCATCAAAAGAAATCAGAAAAGCATTATGTTTCCATTGAGGAGACAAGTGGTTAACAGGTTCAGACATTGCCATGCAATCCTTTTGTTATTATTGTTACATATTGAAGTTGAAAATAAGAGTCATAATTTGCCAGAAATACAATTATCTAAAGACATCAGTATAGTCAATTGAAGGCTTGCTGGAATTAGAAACATGGTGGATAGAAAATAAGATAACATAAGTGGATTGTTTAAACACCAATCAGAAAACATACTGAAATAATAGGCTACATATAATAGCAAAAAGAAAAAAAGTATATCTGGTGATAAATATAAGAGTAGCTTGTTTCTCTAAAAGAGAAATGTCTATAAATCTCTTATAAAAGACAAAAATAAAATTTTAATAAACAAGACTTATTTTTTGCTAAAATATCAATACAATAAAATACACAAACATCTCCCCTATACAAATGTAATATAATATAAAAGAAAACAACACAAATATGTTTATAAGATGACAAATCATCTTATGAGATCATCTATAAAGATAAATATGAAAACAGCTAAATATATTTTTACAAAAAATTGTTGTAAGATGATTTTTATTTAAATATTTGAAAAACCTTATGTAACTATAAAAGTAAATGTTTAAAACTAAATAGTACGACAGGCAACTTGTTGGGAAAGAGTGTACTCTTTCTTAGTGAAAGGAAGTGGAGTTAGATTTCTCTTTTATTCTTTATTTTAGTATATTTTAGAGTCAGGTATAAAGGAACACACCTGTAATATAACACTCAGGAAGTTGAAGTATAAAGATCATGAATTTAAAGCCAACCTGAGATACATAGACCTTGTCTTAAAAAAACAAAAGTAGCAACAGCAACAAAACATGCACACACATACACACATGCACAAACACACACACGTATAGAGGCGAACACCCACAAACATATGCATACATATACACACAAACTCATGCTATATACAAATCTACATTGACACATGCACACACACTCACAAGCATGCACACACGTGTGAATACACATGCACACACAGAATCATACACATGTGTGCATGTATACAAAAGCAAGCATGCATACACACATGCATGTTCATTATCCTTTTGGTTGTAAATAGCAACAACAAAGATAGAATAGGGTCAGACATCATAAGAAGGAAAATATTGCCAAATACTAAAACAATCTGGGAACTGAGAAAGATCTAACATTGTGCCAATATCTTAAATAAGTTTTAACGGTTGAGACACAAATGGTCTGATATATAATGTTAGCCTAAACTATTTTGGCAATTCTGTAGAAAAGTATCTTAAAAGAAAATGAAGGACAAATCAAGTGGGGACTCAATTTTAATGCATCATGAATATGAAGAAAACTTATAAATCAACACAAAGTAACACCCCAGTAATGCGTTTTTCTATTGTTTATTGATTTGTTCAAAGCCGCAAACTATTTCCCATTAATTTTGTGATATAGTGATTCTGTTACTTGTGAACAGATGGTTTGAAATAATGTTGTGTGGACGCTCACAGTGTCTCCTTGGCAGATGTAAAAAACTTCAAGGGAATGAACCCAGGAGTGTCCTCAACTTTGCCACATGGCACTAATTAGTTTCCAAAGCATTTATTCCAATAAACACACCCATCCACAGGCACTATGAAGTAGGCCCTTCCCCCGTGAACCTTGGCATTGTCAGACTTTTTATAATAAGCCCATATATAGAGACTAAAAGGGTATTCTTGGGAAATTTCATTTGTATTTCCTAATTGCAACACAAGCCAGATTTTCATATGCCTATTGGTTATTCATGTTTTCTCTAAAATGCCCTGTTATATCTTGGTCTTCGGAGTGAGCTGTCAGTTTTCAAATGCATTGGAGTTTGATGGTCACATTTCCAGTTTGTCATTTTTTAAACTAGTCAGGTTATGAAGAGAGAGTGGGGGTCTAAATGACACTAATAACATGAATTATTTGAGACAATCTGCAGTCTGTCCCCAGGAACACGGTCAATATCAAAAATATGAGCCTAAAAGAGTAAATCATGTCCAGGTGTGTTGTGTTGAGTCAAATATGACTATACACCTGATTGAGCTCATTGACTCCTGTTTTTATCTCCTCAATCAGTCCAGTTCTGAAAGCAGAATGTTTGGACTTCCAATTACATTGATATATCACTTCCTGATTCTTGTGTCTTTCTGGTAACTTGACCCTTGCATCATTAACAAACCGTACCAGCTTTATCGGATTTAGCATTTGTCTAGTACATCATTTTGTATTATTTCTCTTGTAACTATTTTGAATCTCTGGTTAAAGAAGTGCACATGTTAAACAGAAAAAAGTAAGAAATGTTGTTCTAACTTTTACATGAGTGAGTTCTCAAATTTATGTTTTGTAATTACTGCTATCTCTGGAGTTATTTTTAGCATCTTACGTTCTGCTTACTATGCTCCTTTCTTAATTCTCTTCTGTTTGGATTTTAAACTTGCAAATTTATCTGTTTAGCCTAACATAAATTAAGATATTTATCTTCCTCAAGAAGAAAAAGGAGCAAACATTTAAACTTTCATCAGGGAGCTTGGGGCTTTGTTCGGTTTGTTGCGTATTGAAGAAGCCTCCTTCACTGTAGAAACAGGGCAAGACAACGTAGGCCTGTAATCTCAGTTATATGTAGGCCTTAGCAGGGTAATAGGAGTTCAAGGTCAGACTCAAATAGCCTGGACAACATGATAGCCATCAATGATTAAATAATGGACTCTAATTTTCTATTCTTTCTCTCTTTCCTCAATCCTTTCTCCATCTATAGTAACATACAGCCCCATGTTTTACTTACCACTTCACACCGTCACAAATTCCTTTCTCACTAACTTTTCAAAATAAAGACCACACACACCTTTTTTTTTTTTTTAGGACCCTCTTATTTCTTTCTGAAATGCATCCATTACTTTAGAAATTTAAATTTTAAATTTTATTCCTCTGTAATGGCTGTTTCTGTATTTGTTCTTAAAGCAGTATTTTGCCAGCTATACAGTGTCAACTCTTTTTACTTGGAATACTAAGCATGTTACTTTTTCGTGTTTATTTATTTATGGGGGGGGGTGGGGGCATGTATCTGGAAGTCAGAAGACAGCCTATAGTAAGATTTAATTCTCTCTTTCCACACTGTAGTTGTCAAAAATCACCCTGGTCTTCACAATTGGCAGCAAGGACTCTTATCCTCTAATTTTCTTGCTAGTGTGCTTGAAGAATATTATTTTATAAAAAGAGAACATTATTTTTGTTGCTATTGCTAGGCGTCTTAGCTGGGGTCATCTTTGTAGATTCCTGTGAGATGTCCTTGAGACAGGTTTCTATCAGATCCCAAAATCTGCCCGCTCCAGTAGTTTCTTTAAGTAATCTTTCCCTCTGCTTTCCATCCCCGATCTGATTGCCTGCATTCCCATCCCTACCCGCCCTCAGTCCACTCATGAAATCTTTTCTATTTTCCTGGGGATACATAGCCTGAACTATCTAACAGCTGCAACCTGGTTGGTGCCTAGCCCAATTGTCATCCAGGCTTCATCCAGCAACTGGTAAAAACTGACACAGACCCCAGCCAAACATTAGGCCAAGCTCAGGTAATTCTTCAGAAGAGAGGGAGAAAGGATTGCAGGAGGCAGAGGAGTCAAAGACACCAAAGAAAATTCACAGAAGCAACTAACCTGGGCTCATAGGGTCTCATAGAGACTGAACCAACAACCAGGGAGCCTGGACGGGACTGACTTTGGCACTCTGAATATGTTACAACTGTGTAGCTTGGTCTTCTTGTGGGACTCCTAACAGTGGGAGTAGTGACTATCTCTGACTCATTTGCTGACTTTTTGGACCCTACTCCTCAACAAGGGTCACCTTGTGGAGCCTTAATAGAAGGGGAAGAGCTTAGTACTCTTACTGTAATTTGATATGTTTTGTTAATATTCATGGGAGACCTGCCCTCCCCTAAACAGAAATGGAAGAGGAATGGATGGGGGGAAAGAACACAGTGGAAGGAGGGAATGGACTGGGACAAGAGGAGGGAGGGGAAACTGCAGCCAGGATGTAAAATTGATTAATTAATTAAAACAAAATTTAAAAATTGAAATAAAAAAGAATATTGTTTTCCCCCTGGTTCTGTCATATTACCACATCTGTGTTTTGGAATTTAGCAGGACTTTTTTCTAATGAGTTTAGTCATAAGTATCTTATTTATCCCCCTTGAAATATTATGCTTCCCAATCCTGAATATTCTTGGCAGTTATCATTTAGAATATTAATTATTAAGGAATAAATTAATTAAGTATCTAAAATTTTAAATTCTCAGCTTTTAATTTTTGAGATTAAATCAGTAAATAAACAAAAGCCCATATTCCACCATGGAGCCACGCCTTCTAACTGCAGCCTGAAGTTGATGAGAAATTATTTTACTGATTACTGCCTCAGCTTCCTCACCTGTAAAATGAGATAACAACAATAATAATATCAATATTACAATGTAGCAATATTTCCCAATTTAGTTGATAATCATTTCTATTTTTACCATCTACAAATCTGTTCAGATATTTGTAGGATCATGAAAATTCAAAATTTCTTTGGATAATTTTTCAATAGTTCTCCTCATTGCCCTCCAAGTTTCCTCTGAGATATGTTTTTATATTTATCTTAACTTGAACTTGATAACAAGTACCAGAAAACTCTGCTAGCTTACTTATTAATTTCTGACATCTTCTCCTCTCACTAATCTCTGCTACTTGACCTCACAGATTTTCATATAGAGCGTCTTCAGCTCTTGTATGCTGTGCTCATGCTTTTGAGCATTAGCATGTATACAATGATTCTTTAAAGCAACAAACAGGCATTTTACTGTATTAAGAAAACCTAACATGGTAGAACATGGTGGCACACGCCTGCAAGCTCAGCACAAGTGCCCAGGGTGATGGTGATAGATACAGGAATATCTATTGAGTTCAAAGTCAACTTGGTCTGAATATCAAGTTGCAAAAGAGGTGGGTGAGATCCTGCCTAAATACAATACAAAAATAAATTTAGAAAACAACATTTTTAAACTTGACTGTTATTTTCACTAGGAAAATGTGATCCCTGAGTTCGTCAATGACAAAGGTACCTTTTGTCTCTCAAGTTGATTAGACATCCCCTCATGTATCTTTCCCGTGTATCTCCAACATCGCACCTCTAGTTTTCCCTCCAAGCAACTCCTTAGCTGGGTTTTCAGCGCCTTGGACTGCGAGCTGTTCATGGTGTTTTGGACGGCGGCTGCCCATCCTCCAAGAGTCCAAGCCAGGCTCCTGACCTTTAGCTCCAGTGGGAGTGTGTCTTTGGCATTTTTGGAGTAGCTGCTACACAATAATGCTTCACAATGTGATTTGTTTGTGTTTTCTTAATACCCCTCTGCCCTTGTGGAAACTCCTTTACTTTCTGGACAGATCATTCCTCTGCAAGTTGGAGAGTTTCTTTAAAACACATTTCTGTTACATATTTTTTAGTAGGAGGAGATTTTAGAAGAACTCATCTGTTATAATGTCAGGATGAGTAATTGGTGCTTAATCTCAAAAGTTAAATTATTTAAGAATTCAACCCAATGAATATGTCAGCATACTAAATTTCTGTCATTAATAAAATGCTTTAAAGCAGAAATGGATATTTATGAATCTGAGAAATGTGTTTGATTTTCTTTGACATGAAACACACACAAACGCGCGCATGCGCACGCACACACACACACACACACACACACACACACTACATAAACACATGGTTGGGAGAGAGAGAGAGAGAAGCTTTATCAATTGCATTGTAATAGGTTTAGCTTATTAGAAATTAGACTGTATGAAAAGAGAGATTTTCAGGCAGTAAGGACCACCATAGCAAAGGTAATTGATACTTCTACTTCTCCCATTTTTGACAGTAATTGATTTGCTCTATTTTAGTTAGTAGAGCTATTTGCTAATTTTTTTTATAATCAGGGCTAGTATGTCTCAACAAAAGAGGCCACCCAATCTCAAGAATGTTATGTAACTTTTCCCTAAGCTAAAATTGAGCACAATTTATCAAAGCCATTTTTGCTTAGTAAACACAGTTTTAAGCAAGTATTTATATCAAACTTTATTTATAATCTGTTTTCCAAAAGGAATCTTCATGTGAAGAAAAAAACTGCAGATTTTTTCTGTTAGATACTCAGAATACTTAACTTTAAATAGAGATGAGAACATATTTTACAAAAGGAAATTTCAGCAGGAAACTCAGAGAGCTGCTCTTCAAAATGTATTCAATGGTTTTCTAGAAAGTACTGTTCCCCCCCAAAAAAAACCCTTTCCTCTTAATACCAAATATCAATTTGGTGTATAATACATAGATGGAGAGCTCTAAAATTATTCATTCATTTTTCTATCTATAAAAGTTCTGAAATAATTGTCTAAGCAAGAAATATTTGCAAAACGTAAGATATAGGAGAACAAGGTTCCAGCACTATGAAGAATCTGCAAACATGTCTGGTGATTTGCTGCACAAAAACCTTCAGGACATTCGTATGTTAGGGAATATATTCACATTTTCTAGGGATGTGAAGCTCGGGAAAATCCAGAAGTGTGATTCCTGACAGCGGGATCGTGGACAATGTTTCATGATAATATATCACAACTCTATATAGATGTATGTATGTACACATGGAGAGACAGACAGACAGACACACACACACACACATGCACACACACACGCACACACACACACACACACACTATTTCTGAGAAACTGTAAAACTTTCTCTCTGTGGTTGATCACTGATATTCATTAGACCCTATGTTTCACAATAATTCAGACATACACAAGGGGAAATGCCAGTGCTTCTAACTCTGCACCAAATTAATAAATAAGTGTGTAAATAAAGAAAAACATCTGATTCCAAAATTTTCCCAATCATCTTACTGACTGAAGATGCAAATGCCAAAATAGGTGACATAAAGAATGGAGTGAAAGCCAACAAGACAGTAAGATGCTTCTCTGAAAGCCTGTTTCCCTTACAAGTTAAAAGATTGCACCCTTTCTGAATGTTTGATGCTATTTTTTGGAAAGCAAATGATTGATAGTCTGTCTTGGATACTTCAATAGTTTGCATCATTGTTTATATTAAATTAAATAGACTAGAGAGTGAAATATGAAACAAACAAAAAATACATGATTGTCACACAGTTTTCAATATGTCTGCCAGATCGTCTTTTCTGATTTTGATTCTCAAGTATAGGATGTTTCTAAAACTTTTTGAAAAATATTAAATCTTTGTAAAATAATATACACATTCAGTAAGTTGAAAGTTTACTATTGCTCTCTTGGAAGGACTCAATACATTATTCATTTCTTTGGTCACTGTTTTATGATTAAATTAGATTTAAATCAGTACTATCATGTGAATTTAGTACTTGTCTCTTTCTAAGATATATACAAACTTGCCTTCCTGCATCTTTCATTTCTCACTTCTTCATCTTCTCTTCTCTATCTTCTCTTCTTCTCTTCCTTCTCCTTCATCTTAATCTCCCTTCTCCTTTTACTTCCCCTCTCCCATTGCATTTACCCCCAATTCACTATGCGACTTACGAAGACCTTGGATTTATGATTCCCCTTTTTGCACTTCCTGAGTTCTGATTTTAAAAGAATGCTCCTCCATGAAATCCTGGGAATCAAACACAGGATACCCCATCATACTGCAAACCATGCAAGCTATGGAAGTATTCTACTGGTGAACTTCATCTTCTGCAGAAGCTTGAATAGTGATGGATAGTTCCTGTGAAAAGCTTCCTCTTCAAATCTGATGCTCATTATTTCCTTTGCATCATCAGCTTGCTAGGTTTGATCTTCAAACTGTCCCAAGAGAGTGTTGCAGAGAGCTTGAGTCACTTTGCTAATTCTGCTACATGACTCATTGACTTATTCTGAAATTTATTTTTTCCTGAGTGGCTACAAGGTGCCAGGTACTCTTGTGTATATATGTGTGTATATATATATATACACTAAACTGAGCATACCATAAGTCCTATTATTCTCTTGGGAATATATATATACATTGAACAAATGAGAAAACTGAGAATGTTTCACATAGTAAGTACTATAAAATCAAATAAGTTTTTATAAAAAACATGTGTATGAATTGTATGTGTTTGTGTGTGTGCCCAAGAACTTGTGCATGTAAGTATTCATACATACATAGAGAAGAAGAGAGGAGAGGAGAGAAGGCTAAGTGTATTGAATGTGGTTAAGAAACACATCAAAAGTAGAATAACAGTTTGCAAAGACAGAAAAGAAATGAAGAAACATGGCAGCTCCTTTGGAAGAAGAAGGCTCTTACTAATAGAACAAAGACGAGAACAAGAACAGAGGCAGGAATGTGTCTGATGTGCTTAGGGATCAGCAAGAAACATTAAGCATCAGTAACTTGAACAATTTGTGCACTACTTACTGGAAGAAAGGAGGCTAAACACATCCTTCTACAAGTTGCCTTGGACATGGTGTCGTCCAGTAGCAATAGAAAAGTAACAGCAGCAAAAAAATAAAGAAGTAGCAGCAATAGAAAATATAGGGACATTGAAGTCATGCTATCAGAGTAACACTAGAGCTCACAACAGTGTGTGTTGATATGATACTAACAACACATGGAATGATTCAAAAACCCTGTACCCATGTTGCCTAAAAACCTCTGTGAACTGCCAAACCTTTTCTTGCCTCTGGCCTGCCTCCTCCCCTTGTGAGTTTATTACCATTACTTAAATAATGACAGCATGTGCTAGCTCGATTACTTGTGTCAGGAACATAAGAACCCGAATTCCCTGTAGAAGTACCCCCAACATAATATCAGCCAGTATCAGTGATATTCTACATCTGAATGAATACCACTCAAGAAATTGTACCTTGTTATGAGGATATATAACACTATATGTATGTACGTATGTATGTATATGTGTGTGTGTGTTTCAAACTATTTTCTTATTTGAAAGTAAGTTATTTATAAATATTGCTGGCAAGAAAATTTCTGAAAATGTGACTGATACATCCATTCAAAACCTTTATTTTCTGTGAAAAATTGGGGTTAGGAAGATGGCAAATTATTAGAGTGTCTGGTGCTCAAACACTGTGCCTAAGGTATGATCACAGCATTCTGGTGAATACTGAGCATAACGGCATGCATCCATAACCAAAGACTGGGAGGAGCGAGGAGGAAACAGGGAGATCCTAGGGCCTTTTGGCCAGCCAAGTCTAGCCAATCAATGAGCTTTGACTTCAGTGGAAACTCCTTTCTCAAAAAAAAAAAAAAATTAAAAAAATAAAGAGAGCGCTAGTGAGATGGCTCTGTGGGTAAAGACCTGGAGATAGAAACAGAGACCCACATCGGAGCATTGGACTGAGCTCTCAAGGTCCAGTTGAAGAGCAGAAAGAGGGAGAATATGATCAAGGAAGGGCTGGTCCACCCACTGAGACAGTGTGCCTGAGCTAATGGGAACTCATCAAAGCCAACTGAACTGGGACTGAACAAGCATGTGATCAAACTGGACCCTCTGAATGTGGCTGACAATTGGGGCCTACTGAGAAGCCAATGATAATGACACTGGGATTTGTCTCTACTGCTAGTACGGGCTTTTTGGTTATTTGGATGCATACCTTCCTAAGCCTGGATGGATGGGGGATGGCCTTGAACTTCCCACAGGGCACAGTACCTTGCCCTCTCTTAGGACTGGAAGGGGAGGGGGTGAATCGGGGAGAGTGAGGGAAATGAGAGGAGGGGTGGAAGTGGAAATTTTGAATGGTATTATTTATAAAGCAATTAAATAAATAAATAAATAAAAGACCCGGGCTGCCGACCCCAGAAACCTAAGTTGGATTCCCTGGTCCCAGGTGGTAGCAGAAGGGGTTGACTTTCACAAATTATTCACTTGTGCTTACGTAGGTATATATAGGCACACATAAGTATACACATGTATGCACACATACACACATATACACGGAGGTGGAGAGGAGGAAGAGAAAAGAGAGAGACTTGAAGATGATACCATGCTATCTTGTTAACTCTGAAGATGAAGGATGGGGCACAAGTCAGCAAACACACGTGACCAGCCAAAGTTTTTCAATAAAATGGATTCCTCTGTAGTCTCTATAGAGAATGCGATTTTACCAATAATTTTGTTTTGGTATTTCAGACCCCAAGAACTGTAAGATAATAATCTGAAATGTTTTGAATCACTGAGTTTATAATGATGTTTATGCAAATCCAAGAAGCATATGTAGTCAATTTTAGAGCATTGCTGTGTTTGAAAGTTAAGAGCTGCTGGTTTAGAGAACAGGCATGGCAGGTCTATTTAAAAGCAATCAGAAGTGAGTATCTTTGGGGAATTTTCTAAGGACACAGAAAATTACTTAAAGACCAAAATGAACTCCCTGAAGCTTAGTAAATGGTTTATCTGAAAATTTCAGAGAGAAATGTGTAACTTAAGTGCATTCTGTTTGTCAAACACATACATAAGTAGAGAAACATAAACTTAAGAATTAATAAAAATTTACTAAGTCATCTCTGACTTTTCAAGGTGACTATAATACTAACATAGATTTCTTTGATGTACCTTCATTGAAACTGTAGTTTGGAAAACCTATATTTATATGTAATGAATATATTAGTCTGACTTTGTGAACTCTAAAGATAAACACAATAACGTTATCCATGGATCCCTTTCCCTTCAAAGAGTCAATATCAACTGTAATCATTTCTTTTATACTTCTTAATCAGGAAATACAAGTGGAATACTACATGTAGTTTATGCTTGAAGAAGTTAGTAGACTGCTTCTTCCTCCTAAAAGAAATAAGGGATAAACCTTTGAAAAGGAAACAATGCTGGAATAAATATCATCAGGTTAGGTCTACATTATTTATAGAAGTTTTGACTGTGTTCTAATCTATGATATATGAATATATTTTCCTCTAATAAGTTATTAATCTTCATTTCTTCAGTAAAAAAATGTTGCTTTGTTTTAAAATATTAATGCTTTAGAAGTTTGGAAGTTCTTGAACACTCAGGCCTCTAAAAATGTAGCAATCGAAATAGCATTGGATTACCCTAGCTAAATGTTGCTATAAACACACTTTTAAAATAATTTAAAGTCTCTGCTCACCTATTTTTTCAAGTTGCACATTTTCAAGATGCACCATAGTATTATGCTTTGCTTCCAAAGGCAGATCTAAATGAGCTTTCTCGGTACAGTACTCTTTAAGGGTGATATTGCTCTTAGAGCCCATGTTACTTTCTCACAGCACAGTAATGGGACTCTGTGAGTGAGAGATGGGACTGTGATCTAAAAGGAGACATAACAATAAAATGTTTTGTATAATCAAATCATTCAGTCGTCTTGGACACACAAGAATGATTTAAACCCGTCTTAATTACTTTCTTTTTGCTGTGGTAAGACAGCATGGCCAAGACATTTTATAAATTAAATCATTTTATTCGGAGCTCACTCCTCTACAGGGTCTATGACTATCACAGTGAGGAGCATGGCCACATGCAGGATAGCAGGGAACTGCAGCAATAGCTCCGGATTTGCATCTTGATTTACAGGTAGGAGCCCTAGAGAGCAAGAATGGGACATTTATGCAGTTTTGAAATATTAAAGCCTGCCCCCATTTGAACCTCTCTTACAAAGGTACACCACCTAATCCTTCTCAAATAGTTCTACCAACTGGAGACCAAGTATTTAGATATTTAAGGCTATGGGAGCCAGTCTTTTACAGATCATTACAGAGTTTCACACTGAGGTTTAAAGCTTTTTTTCAAATGAAAAGCATAGCTTTAAGGGCCTTAGATGCCTCTGCAGTATTGGCTTATTAGAAGACATGGCAATATAAGTTGTTTTCAAGCAGCATAGGTTGTAACTGTCACGTTTTAACACTAATCGTTTTTGTTATGCCATCCTAGTGTCCTTCTCAGAACTCCAAGCATACGTCCTGGCCAACACACCTGAAGAGAAACTGAATATTGAACGCCCTATGATAGTCTTGGCTGGGTTTGCTTCAAAGTTACAAGTTGGGACTTGGTCAACTTCATGTTGGAAATTTTTAGGAGCACAAGAGGTAAAAACAATTAGCATACAAGCACATCTGCTCATTACAAATCTACTAACACGTCTGCCTCCTCACTGACCCAAGTAATATCAATAGAGTATCAATGAAATGACTGGCTATCATGGAAAAAGAGTAAGGAAAATACTGGCAAAACTATTATCACATTCATTAGGGACTGGCTATCAGAGCATAGCTTAAATAATCAAAAGGGAAAGCATAAAAAGATAAGCATATAAAAAAAACCATATGCAGCCAAAAGAGATTGACTCTGTAGATACTGCCTCTCTGTCATTGAGAACCAAATATTTTGTCTTTGTGGCTTTCTAGTCAATTTTATAGTTTGCAAATTTAGGTTATAGCAACCAAAGGCTGACTCTATAGATACTGCCTCTCTGTCGTTGGGCACCAAATATTTTTTCTTTGTGACTTTCTGGTCAAATTTAAAATTTCATGAAAAGCAAATCTGGCTTAATTTGGGCCATGTGTTGCTCCCTAAACTAGATGATCAGGCATAAGCATATGTCTATCATCTTTTTCCATTCTGTCTTTCTTGTTTACAATTTAAGATGAAGTGTAAACTTCATTTTAGGGAGTGTGAGAATAAATTATGTACAACTGGCTGTCAGCTTTGCTGTGGTTGAATGTGTAAGTACATCTAAGATGCATGCATTCCATTTAAGCCAAATATTCTGCCGTATCATTCTAGGAATGAGTCCTAAATAAAATCTAGAAAATGTTGATGAATGAGAACTAGTAGACATCCTAATATTGGTGGTGGTAATTTTCCCATAAACCCACTTGAATGAGTATCTTGTGAAAAAGGATTGGAGAAAATGGGTAAAAGGAAAAAAAATCTATCAATATCAATCTAACAGAGAAATAGAGCTATCATTTTAAATTCACTGAAATCATTCTACCATTCAGAGATCTCAGCCAATCATATATGATCACAAACCTATAAACATTTGTAAATTTGTAATTTCAGATATTGATAGAAGAATACAATTAACACTAAATAAACCAAGAAGAATCATTTATGATTAAAGTCCTTATATAATAGCAACACAACATAACATATAAAAATTTATATTACTTAAAATTTTATTTTCCCAGCACTTGGGAGGCAGAAGTAGGCAGATCTCTATGAGTTTGAGGCCAGCCTGGTCTACAAAAGCTAGTTACAGAACAGGCTTCAAAACTACAGAGAAACCCCTTCTTGAAAAGTTAAAACAAAACAAAAAAAAATATCTCTAGGGACCAATGAGATGAGTAAGGTGATAAAGGTGCTAACCATGCGATCTGATTACCTGAGTTTAATCACCAGAATCCAAATGGCAAAAGAATAAACCTCTGCAAATTGTTTACTGACATCTATATGCACATCATTAGATGTAATCGTGCATCTGCTCAATTACACAAAAAAGCAAATAAGTGTATACTTTAAATATACATATAGAAACATTTAGATGACATATTAAATATAGTGCTTATCTTACATGTTAGCCACTGAATGAACAGTGACTAGTGTAATTCCCATTTTTCTTTTATTATTATTGTTGTTGATTTTATTAAATTTTTCATACAATATATTTTGATTAAGTTTTTTACTCTTCCATCTCTTCTCTTACCTCTGTACCTACCCAACTTTATATATTCTCTTTCACTCTTTCTGTCTCTTTCTCAAAAAATAAAAACCAACATAAAAATTAAAACAAAGGAGTTTAAAAATACACAAAGTTTTCAAACAATCAAAAAAACATACAAAAAAAGAAAACATGCATTCAATTTTGTGTTGGTGAACTTCTCCTGGACATTGGGCCAGCCTTGAAGTGTGTTTGATATACCAAGTGTTGCTCTATTGTATGGAACTGGTTTTCCTTTTCTAGCAAGTATCAGTCAGAAATATCTTCTTGAATATGGATAGAATATTGTATGCTTCTACATGTTAGAATTTTGTCTGCATGAACTTGTTGAGATGTTATCTATGCTGTCAAGGATTTTCTGAGTTCATATATATATATATATATATATATATATATAAACCTCTTCTTCAATAGAACTTTATGGGCAGGTTTGGTAAAGACATCCTTGGTGCGGGAGAATTATCTGTATTCTGTCAATCATATTTTAATAAAACGCTGATTGGCCAGGCAGGCAGTATAGGCGGGAAAACCAGACAGGAAGTAGAGGTGATACAATGAGAACAGGAGAATTCTGGGAAGCAGGGAGGTTCCTCTGCCACTCCTGCGCAGAACACGGAAGAGGCAGCATGTAACTTGCCAAGCTGAGAAAGGTATGGAGCCATGTGCTAATGTAGATAAGGATAATGGGGTAACATAAGTTATAAGAGTTAACAAGAAGCCTGACCTAATGGGCCAATCAGTTTATAACCTAATGTAGACTCTGTGATTTCTTTGGGACTTGCCGACTGTGGGGTACCGGGCGGGACAGAAACCCCAACAAGCCGGCCCTCAGGCTACACATCCTATTTAAGGCTGCATGTACCAAAGTCTCCCACTCTCCAGTTGTAAGTCTTTGTGTTAATTTCCATCTACTGCTAGAAAAAACTTCTCAGATGATGTTTGAGGGTTGTTCTTCTCCACGGTTATATTAGTGTCTCATATAAGAGTCATTTATAGTTGTGTTCCTTCAGTAGAATTATAATCGCAGTAGTTTTTCCCTAAGGTTCCTGAGCTATCTAGTCTCAGTTTCTTGGTAGTTTTAGCAGTATCATATTACGGATTCTATCTTAGAGAATGGGCCATAAAGCCAATTAAAAAAGGATCCATTACTCCGATAAAATGTGTGTCACTATTGCACCAGTGTACTTTGGGGGCAGGTAGCTATTGTGTAGAAACATGATTCATAGCTGGGTGATATTAAAGGTTACTTTCTCTTCTGGTAGTACATATAGTAACTGTGCTGGCTTGAACAAAAATGGTCCTCATAGGTTCATATATTTGACTGCTTGGTTCCCAGATAAATGGTCAAAGTGTTTGGGAAGGATTAGAATGTATAGCATTGGAGGAGGTGTCATTTAGTGCAGGTTTGGGGGTTACAAAAACCCATGTGATTTCAAAGTAGCTCTCTCTATCTTGTGCTTTAGACAAGATGAAAGCTCTCAGCTACTGCCCCAGTTCTATGCCTGGCCAGCTACCTGAATGCTACTGTACTCTGTATAATGGTCTTCGACTTACCTTTAAGATTGTCAGACCCAGTAAACACTCTCTTCTCTCAGTTGTCCTGATCATGCTGTCTTATCACAATATGAGAGTAACTAAAACAGCAGCACCTTCCAGCACCATGAATGACAGTCAATAGAAGTGAAGCTTCTAGTTGTGTATCAAGTTCAATTTCTCCATATTCTGTGACAAAAACAAGTGGTGTCTTCAACAACACGGACCTAAATACTGTCATGTGGTTGAGAGTAACTAATACCCTTGACAATAACCAGCAATATTTGGAGGTAATCTGTGAAATCCCTTTCTTGAGCAGTTCAAGAAAATGTAACTCATTACTGAAATGGAGCCTTTATTTATGGATGTAAAATGTCTCTTTGGGGCACTGTGCTGACTCCATTTAAATTTTTTTCATTTATATTCATATTTTATAAAGTTCTACATTATTAGTTTTCCTTGTAGCTTTCCAAAATGCCTTCAGTGTTAGTTGTTCTTCCCTGTCTTCCCTCCCTATTAAATTCTAGTCAACCTTCTCCTTTTTCCATTTGTAATTCGATATCCTATTTCCTCTTCCTTGAAAGGTTCCTCCTACACACTGACCTCACCCCCTGCCACCCCATTACTGCCTACCTAACCTCTGTAATTATTCTAATTAAAAGACATATATCTAAAGCTTAAAAGGTAACTTCCACTTAAGAGAAAACATGGAATGCTGATCTTTAAGAGTCTCAGTTACTTTACTCAGGATAAGCATATCTAGCACCACCCATTTACATGCAAATCTGATTGTTTTCTTAACAGCTGGATAATATTCCATTGTATAAATGTACTAAATTTTCATTATCCATTTGTTTATCAGTTGATGGACATTGAGTGCGTTTCCAATTTCTGGTTATTATGAATGAAGGATGAGCTATCTCTTTAGTAAGATGTAGAGCCCTTAGGATATGTGTTGAAGAGTGGTGTAGCCAGGTTTTATTGTAGATTTATTTTCAGATTTTTGAGGAACCTCCACATTGATTGCCATAGGATCTGTGCCCATTCGTATTTTCATCATTGCCATGAGCAATAGATAAATTGTCCCGTTTCTCCATAGTCTCAGCCGGCATCTGCTATTATTTTACTAACCTTGGACATTCTGACTGGTTGGAGTAAGATGTAATCTCAAAAACATTTAATTTTTATTTTTCAGATAGTTGAGGACATTGAACAGTTTTCTAAATGTTTTTCAGCCATTGTTTGAGAAATCTCTGTTGAGTTCCATAACCCATTTTTAAATTGGTTTATTTGTTTCCCTGATGTTCAGTTTTTTAGCTCTTTGTATAGTCTAGATAATAACCCAGATCTATAACTGGTAAACAATTTCCCCCATTCTGTAGGCATTTAAACAGCAAGCTTAATCTTAACAATTTTTTATTCTTTAAAAACTGAAAATGTGGGGCTGGAGAGATGGCTCAGAGGTTAAGAGCATTGCCTGCTCTTCCAAAGGTCCTGAGTTCAATTCCCAGCAACCACATGGTGGCTCACAACCATCTGTAATGGGGTTTGGTGCCCTCTTCTGGCCTGCAGGCATATACACAGACAGAATATTGTATACATAAAAAAATAAATAAAGAAATATTTAAACAAAAATTAAAAAAAACTGAAAATGTGAGCCACAATCCAAAACAATGAGATTACAAAAGAGAATTATTTACATCACAATCACAGCCAAGGATAAAACAAATGACTCTGATTTCCTCTTTCACAGTAATGAAAATACAGTGACAAAAGGATCCAACTGGAGATGGAAAAACGAAGTCTGTACAGTTTGATACATTCGTACTGTGTTTTAGATTCTGGTCATGGAAAATATCTTTCTTATCCTCTGATAGCAGGAAGATATTTGCAGCAAAACACAATCTGACTCATCTAAATGACAATGCATTTCCACTGGATATACATAGTTGAAAAATTAATGAATCCACAAATGTTACATTCCAATATAAAGTATTAATAGATGCTGGAGAGTTGATTTAAATGGCAAAGCAAATGCAGTGTAAGCAAGGGGACCTGAGTTCAGATCCCTAACATCTATGTAAAAGGGAACCGTGGTGTTATTATGCTCCTGTATTGTCAGCACTGGGAAGTAGAAGCACATAGACCCTGTTGTTCAAGGCCAGGCAGTCTAGTCAAATAATAAGCTGTAGATTCAATGAGTGTCTGCCTCAAAAATAAAGTGAAAAATGATTGAGAAAACAAATAATATTTACATCTGACCTCAATGCACACATGTTCACTTATTCATACACCACACGCATGCACACACACTAGCAATGAAGCACAAGTAGCATACTTCAAATTTTCATATTTGATAAACTAATAATAAACATTAATAAAGTTAAATACCAATGTAGTAAATACTTTCAATAACAACAAGATGTTTTCATGACTGTTAAAGGATGGCAGTTAAAGAAAGAAAAGCCAAAAGACCAGTTTTTGTGAAAGCAGTTAATAATTTGTAGCAAGCATAATTACTTATATAAAATGGATAAAAGTTGACAAATTAAATGTTTGCTTTTCTGGATAACAAGATAAAGATGAAGCTACTAGTCTAATGCATAATCATGTAAAATAAGAAATTATGCATAATTTTTTCCAATTTTATTATGCCAGTTGTCAAAGGCTATACTGAGCAGGGAAATTTATGATTAGCATGGCTGAACTCTCACAATAAATAAATAAGTTGGTTTTCATTGGTTTTGTATCTGTTAGGAAATGTGTACTTTTTGACTTAATAGCAGAGTTTTTTCAGTCTTCAGGTCTGGCATAAAAGATTTTATGCCTGGCAGTGGTATTGCATGCCTTGAATCCCAGCACTCAGGAGGCAGAAGCAGGTGGATCTCTGTGAGTTTGAAGCTAGTCTGGTCTACAGAGTGAGATCAGGACAGCCAGGGCTGTTACACAGAGCAACCCTGTCCAAAAAAAAAAAAAAAAAAAAAAAAAAAAAACAAAAAACAAAAAAACCAAAAAAACCCACAAAAACAAAAAAACAACACAAAACACAAAACAACAACAACAACAAAAAACCCAGAAAACAAAAAGCAAACAAAAAGACTTTGCACAGCTATGATCATGTTGTTACCATGTATAATGTTTAAATGTCTAGTCTACAGTCAGAACATGAAAACTTATTAAAAACATGGATAAAACATAGTGAAGTCTTGTGCTTGAAGACATGTCAACGTATTCTAACACAATAATACTGGGTAGAAAAAATTTATTTCTTACAGGCTTTTTAGATTGGTGATTTTATTCTTTTTGTTTGTTTTTGCCCTATTTTTTTAATCCTCTTGAAGATTAGAAATGGAACTTGATAAAAGGAACAAAGGAGGGGTGCAGAGAAAAATGTATAGCACAATAAAAACAAAAAAAAGTTTTAAAAAGTTAAAATATAGATCTACTGAACACACTTGGATACGTAATTATAAATGTAATTAAACACCACTAAGAACATTTGGGAGTATTCAGGATATGAAATATTATAAAAGTCCAAAGCAAAACTAACAATTAAGAAAAGTTAATATGAGTGCTTTTAAAGCTGGTTCAATAGGTACTATTATTGTTGTAGATAATCCTTGATTAATTACCAGCAGTCACATGGCTACTCAAATCCACCTCCAACTTAAATCCCAGGTATCCATCCTCTCCATGCCTCTACAGTCACAACTACACATAATAAAACAGGTATCAAGCAAGAATTACAGTTACAATATTTATATCTACTTTATTTTTTATTATAACTAAGGAAAACTATAACTTTAACTGTGAATTCTTTAACTACATCAAAGACTCCAGAAGGATATACTATTACTTAAGTAAAGAGGAAGCACATTGCAAGCAACTTCCAAAACTATAGAATTGACAGATGTATCTCACTGCCTGGACAGTCACCCAAAATTCTTCAGCCTACAGGCCCATAGTATCCAATAGACTTTTCCATGAAGCAGGAAATTTCTAAGACAGTTCCACCTATTTGTGCAGTTTCTCAGTCACTTTTTTCTGTGTACTGAAGAATGTCTAGCAGACTGTTTCATGAAGCAGGAATCCCGAATGATCATCTCATTTTTAGAAAGTTCAGCAGTCATTTCTATGTGGGTCCTGCATGTCCAGTTCATCAAACAATCTAGGCAAGAGTTGTCTCTTGCCCAAATGACTAAACCAACTCCATAAAGAGCCTATTCGATGCCCATCTTCTTCTTGAAGTAATTGATGCTGCCAGGAGCAGACGTGTCTCATTGTCATGAAAAGTCCTAACTTCTTAAAACATTTTAAACACCATATTCTGTAGTCTTTGAAAGGTTTGAATAATACCTATCTATCTGAAATACATCTCTGTACATATAGAAAATCTAAATAACATGACTATAAGCTTGCCTATTATAGATGATTATCTATTAATCTGTATTTCTTAATTATACATTACAGTTTTTAAATGAGTTGCACTAACACAATACCTTAATCAACAGCAGAAATATACATATAACAAAATTGGCCTTAAGTGTGTATCAATAAACCAAGATACATACCAATACAAATCTCTATAGCATATAGTCCTTTAAAGGTAAGAGAACATTTATAGACAATATTTGGGAATATGGGCATAATTATTCTCCAAACTGCTTCTTGCTGTTTATTGGACAAAGTAATTTTTGAGGGGTGTTCAAAGTGACCTTTCAGAGGGTCTTGGACCATCAAACCATATTAGCTTGGAAGCAATCCACAGGTTCTCATCCTCTGTGGAAACAAAAGAAGAGCCTCTTTTTCCAAATCAACATATCATTAGACCCGTATTTTGAATTCAAGATATCTTTAAAATATATTTGTTGGCTTAGTTTCACAGTCCCTATTCAAAGAACATACAATAGTATACATAATCCAGACTCTCTGTGTATATTCCATCTTTACATAGCTTATTGTTGTTTTTACTTTTGTAAATCTATGACTGTTTATACTCTGTCTCTTTAAAGGCTTTGTTTATTTTTTATTAAAATAATTTACTTCTTTTCTAACACTCTATGCTCTTTTTCTTCTCTTTCCCAAGCCCACATACATTTATCCAACAATGTGATCCATTTAGAGGTCTATATCTGTCAGAATCTGTTTTTATTGTGTATCTGTAAGCCTTTTCTGACCAAGACGACTTCTTATAATGCTAAGTACTTGTTAAAAACTTAAGCCATGTCATTGCTAGGATATATACAGGACTTCCTGCTTGTTCCACCAAGTCCAGCAAGGCAGAGCCACTCACCGACTCTGAGAGTCACACATTATCATCTCACTTCCCGCCCCCACTTCCAGGCACACAGCTGGTCCAAGTTCCCATCAAGCAAGCCGCAGCACACTGCTCAACAACCCCGTCCAAATATTTGGTCTCCCGAAAGAACCCGAGGTCTTTCTGGCAGCATGGCCCAGAAAGCTGGCATTTCAAAACAGCACAGTTTTTTTTTTCTGCTGCCACTGAGTCAGTTAAACCTCTCTTAAAGGAGCTGCAGACAAAAAAAGCTGTGTTAAACTCTGTATTTTTGTGTCTAGAATTCCTTTTCAAGTCCTCTCTTGTTTTAAGTGGATTTTAGTTAACCATGTTTGTGCCAATTTGTTAGAGGAAGCCACTAGTTTGTTTCTGGCCAATTCGCCCTGAAATAACAACACAGAAACTGTATTAATTAAATACTGCTTGGCCCATTAGCTCTAACTTCTTATTGGCTAACTCTTACATATTAATTTAAACCATTTCTATTATTCTGTATATCACCACGTGGCTGTGGCTTACCGGCTGAAGTTCCATCTGGCTCCATCAGGACTACATGGCTTCTCTGTAACTCTGCCCTTTCTTTCTCCCAGCATTTCATTTAGTTTTCCCTGCTTAGCTCTGTTCCCCTATAGTTCTGCTATAGTCCCAAAGCATTTCCTTTATTAACCAATAATATTCACAGCATACAGAGGAAAATCCCACATCAGGGAAAAAAATATAAAGTAATATGATCTCAGATTAAACTTGAAGTTAATACCAAATATGTGCTTTTGTGATATTTGATTTTGGATTGTTCTTTAATATTAATAAGTTATTAAAAAATTGAGGAGTACCATTGGTATTTTGATGAGGAATGCATTTGTCCCTTCCCTAGAGTTGATGAATCCTGAAAGAGTAAAGCTAATAATGATGCAGTCTAAAGCCTCTTTTAATAGTCAACTTTATTCAAAGTCTTAGACAATTTATACTCTGAGTGTTAAAGAGAAGTCAGTTTAGTAAAATTCTCATGAGTTCAAGCTGTATGCAAGCACAAAATAATCCACACATGGCAAAGCATGTTTTTCTATAAAAGCATATAAAAATAGTTTAAACATTTAACCGAATTACACCAATAAGCAATAATGGGTAATCTGAAGAAAATTCACTCCTATGTGCTACATCTTGGAGGAGCATAAAAATATATTCCAAGAACAGTTCTGTGTCTTGAAGAAACTGAGGTCACAACACTTTTGTTTGGATTTCTTAGGGTGTTCTCACAAGCCCTTGTAATACTACTCATAGGGCTCTATTCCTGGACCCTCCTCCAACATGCACTGAATTTGCATATCACTTTGTTGTGATGTTTAAACTTGTTTATTTTTATTTATGGGGAGGTCACAAGACAACTTTTGACATTTTTCTATTTCCACAGTACACAGCAGGGCCTGGATTCAAGTCACCAGGCTTGCAAACTGGACTCAAGTTGAAACCATTGTTTCAAACATACCATTCAATTTTACTGTTTTATTGTAATGTGCAAAATATAAGAATACAGCATATTCATTAAATGATTTATTAACTTCATGATTGTAAATATCTTGGTATACTTACATGTTCTCTTCTCTAAGGTTAACCTTTCATGTCTTTTGTTAAAATTTCTGAGTGGATAGTAGTAGTTTATATTTGTAGGTTATGGTTATACAATATAAGCTGATATAAGAAACAAATTATGAGTTTAACTTCTGGAAAGCCAATGTTAACCACAGTTATGTTGAAAAGGAGGGGAAATGTGTGTAATTGTGCAAGTTATATCCCATCTAAACTGTGGATATAGAGATGTAGGAATTCATCTTTACACGTTGTTCACTGGACATAATAGTTAGAAATCAAAGAACATTTCTACAAACGTTATATAAACAGATACAATATAAATCCAAAGGATAAAGTCTAAGACTATGAAAGACTTTAAATAACCCCTTCTGTTGTGCTATAGGCATGAAGCAAATATAGAAAGCTAAGCAGTCCCCGGAGGAAGACGTTTTCTTATTCTTCATTCACTGCATATGAGGATATCAGGGCAGAATCAAATTGCAAGAGGACTGGATTAGAAACTTTCCCTAACTGAGTTTGTGATGAAAACTCAGGTTGCATATAACTATTCCTTCCTGCCATGATAGAAGGTTCTCCCTGTGGTTTCCTGATGAGATGTTGGAACCACTGAGAGTCAGATTCAAGTCTTCTATGCATTTTCTAATTGTCTTCTTTGCAGAGAGAGTTTTCAGAATGTAGTTATCCCATTTCTGTTCAACTACAGTGTATTTGTGAGAGAAGGAGAAGTAACTGAACTTGTAAGTGCACTGCTGTCCTTAGCTAGGGAACTCTCATTGAAATCTCTTGTCAAAACGCATGTCTCCTACCCAAAGTGGACATTGCAATTGATATCACATAGGAGAAACAGAGTGAGATACATATTTGATGGCATCAATAATACAAAATATTAAACCTTACTTCACTGAATATGTCTATCCTTTAGCCTTCTGGGCATGTGATATGTCTATTCCTCTTTTCATGTGTATGACCTAGAGTCAAGCTCTGGCCAAGGGGGTCACACATAAAATGGGATGTTACTTTCAGTATGGTTCGGATTGCATGATGAGCAGCAACCGTTCCATTCGCACAAATTTGTAATAGTCACAAAAATCATAGTCCACCTCCCACAAACTCTTTAGTGAGAAACGCTTGTGGTCGTGAGTTCTATGGAGAAAGGACTTGTTAACTGCAATTGCAGTCCAGGCTTCCCTGACTTCATCGGTGTCAGTGAACCCACCCATCTGCTTCATTGAGAAAAACACATTAGGTCTCCCAATAAAATGAATGTTAGAAATGCTCTATTGTAACGGCAGCAAAGCCACTTTGAAAGCACAAATGTTATCTTGAATTTAGTTCTGAGCCGATTTTGTTGACTCCATGGTGAAGTTCGGATCTGAAAAAGAAAAAAAGATGGTATTGTTTGCCATGAGCAGCAGAACCTGGCTCTTAGAGCCCCAGTTTTTCCCTCTACCTACAGGATTCACAGTTCTGCAGGTGGCGGGAAGGCTTTAGAATAATGGAAGCTAATGTGGCTCTTTACACCCAGTTTCTCTCCAGGATCCTTGGCAGTTTCTCTCAATCTTCTAGTTGCTTTCTCCAAACAGCTGGAACTAAATTCTGAAAATACGGAGAGACAACATTGTCCTACAGCTTTAATGGCCAATTAACCAGGTTTCAATTTATGAAACCACTTCATCTGTAATTAGAGATTTTAAAAAGATTTTAAACACTCCTAGGCTGCTAGTCTATATTCCTTATCTGGCTTTCCGGGGTTAATAGGTTGTGATTTATGGCTATAAATAAAAATGTTTTCATATAACTGCTAGAAATAAATACAAGGTGGAGTTATATCTCATATTAGTGAAAACTCAAATATACTATATTAACTTTATAAAGATATCTGGCAGATAATTCCTTGAAATAATACCACTGTAAGTTAATGCACAAGTAATAAGCAACAAGCATAAATGTAAAATTTTGGTAGACTTTATGCTCCATTTCATTTTCTATGATTTCATTCACCTTCAATCAAGCAGCGTGAATCTTTTTAAATAGAAAGATAGAGAAATAATTTGTAAGTTTTAAGTTATGCACAGTCTGGGTAGCATGGTGGAAACTGTTCCCAGGCTGTTGTGTACTCCACAGAACTCAGTCATCCTTTTGTCCAGAATATCTGCATTGGTTACACAGATCATCTCTGAGTCACTTAGTCACTGTTCCTGGACATATCTCAGTGCCTGTGTCCATGTCTTTCTTTAACTTACTCAGCAGTGGCCTCAAAGCACAGGAATAATGATGCTGACAAGTGAAATATTCACCAGAGAAACCTATCTTTCAGGGGAAAACTGGAATTTCTTGATTTTAGAAGAAACACCATGTGCTGAGTTATTACAAGACATGTGACAAGAATGAAATTTCGGTCCATATTATTGGGAAACAGGAAAGGGCAATTTGTATTAGTTGTGTTGTGATCCTTTAAACTACAAAATCTTATGATACTATGAAATGTAATTAACTAAGATGAAGACTAAAATTACATTTTTAGATCAGTACACTTCATGATACATGCATGATATAATAGTGCCTGTTACCAGTGAGACGTCTGTGCAGAGACTCTTAGTCAATACTAGAAACCAGGAAATGTACTGATCTAAAATGTAAAGCTGTGGTGCATATGCTGAGTACAAAATAATGTTTGGAGGTATGTTTTTTATAAAAAAAATTCTGAAACCATAATCAGTTTGATTGCATTGTATGGGGAAGCCAGCGGTATGAACTCACTTAACCAGTTCACAGCAAGGCTTTCATATTTGTTCCCAGCTGTGTTTCCAGATTTAGGTCCATATTGAACTGAAAGAAAATAACGATCAAGTAAAGTCTTATTGAACATGCTCTTTTTATTATTTAACAGTGTATGGATTTCTGTATTTCCCCATGACCTGCTACTTCACTCACTCCCCACGGACTCTGAAAGTGGTGGAAAAGATAGGCCATTTTTCTCCTTTCATTGATTAGTTCAACTAACAGATGCTGTTACTAAGACAGTCAGGAGGTTTATAAGACACACTTCATACATTGGGAGTTTATAGTTCATTGCCATTGCTTTGTAAACTCACCATTTAAATCGAACACAGAACTGCCCAGCACTGTAACGTTTACTGTGTGCAGTTCGCCTTTATAATCATGTAATTGTGTGTCCCATCTCTAATCAGCACATTTTTAGCAACAACCAATGTTTTCAGTCACTACGGTTTGGCCATTTGGTAAATCATTTAAATGTAGTAATAAAATGTATGTTGCTTATGATATTTACTTTTTTCTTTGCAACTCATGTAATAGTTTTCCTTTTTCACTGTTGATTATCATCCGTAATGTTGATGTATCTCAGTAAAGAATTATGCTTGCTTGTAGTTTGACTATGATAAATAAAGTATATACTTCCCTTTGGTGTGAACATAATTTCTCATTTTACAGGGATAAATATTCAAGAATGTGATCATTAAAATGTATGGACAGTGTATACTTATTGATGCTGCTTTATTAAAACAATAAACTTTTTCACAGTAATTGTACCTTTTTAGTTTCTCAAACTAGGCATAGTTAATCCGGTTTCCACATAATCATCAAAACGTTTATTGTTACTATTCTTATTTTGGCAGTTATACTAACTAGTGATACCCCAGAGTGGGTTTCCATCGTGTCTATGCATTTCTGTTTGTAAGTGGTTCAAGTGATTCTATGAATTAAGAAATCTGCATAGTAATCCTGGCTTCGCTTATAACTGATTCTGAACTCTTACTCAGACCCACAACTTGTGAAAGAAATTCTCAGTGTTCTCCACGTAACAGTATTATTGCTGCATAAATTTCCCCCAAGGCACCATCAACAATTGTCTACCAGGTAGGACACCAAAAACTGTCCAAAGAAATGGTATCATCCAGATCCAGATTGCTGAGTCAAGGACTTTCTTCAGGTTGTTGGTAGGATCAGAAGTGAGCCATGGTGAGGGGCTGCATTACTGAAAAAGTCACCCCAGCATCAACAATGACTTATTACTGCTGGGTCAGTGGCCTTCCCTGTACATCTTACAGGCAGCTCCGTTGAAGACTCTCCTCTCCCGCAGCAATTACGCTGCTTATATAACCTTCACGAGAGGCCTTGTGAGTCTTCTAACTCTTTGGCAGGTTTCCTGTGCCTCCTGAATTTTGTGAGTCTCCTTTCTTCTTAGAAAGAAGTTTCAATTTACATGAAACAGTTATATAACAAATAACAAAGATCATTTTAAGTCCCCATTTGCAGACTCAACAAAGTGATGACACACATAAGATAGTGTGTTTATTACTTTTGCAACACAAAACCACTGTTTGATGCAGAGAAAGCTGTTGCTTTTTAAATATTTAGGAATTGAGGCTCACACTGCTTTTCTTTTTAATTATTAGCAGGAATGTTTTTGCTAATCCTTTACCTTTTTTTTCCCTTGCTCTGAAGCAAAAATTCTTAAACCATTAAATATACATTACTTCTAGCAGTTGTTACTATCAACATTCATAAAAAGAAAGCATATGAAATCTTTAGCTTTTTAAATTATATTGTGAAGATGAGTCATAGACGTTACTAGCTTGAAAGACATCATGAACCATGTAAAGCTCATTCCAGACTGAAGCCAAAATTCAGCAAGCTACTTAATTGGCCTGATGGAGCCCCACTGCTCATTAACAACAGGTGTGTTGGGTCCGTGTAAAAATTATCCTTCCCACATCACTACACCACATGGTCTTATTTCTCTTTTTGGGGTACACATCTCTCTCAGGTCTCCTATGTGTGACTCCAGTTTCATTCATAAAGGCCCAAAGTCCTTTCTGCTTTGTTTAAATCTGTCCTTGCAAGACTTTACCCTCCTCTTTTATTCCTCGCCCTTTCATCCTCTCTTCCTCCCCACAAATTCTCTCTCCCATTCCCACCCCTACACATGTGTGTGTGGGGGGAATCAGGCTTACTCCTCTTCTTCATCTACTACTCTCAGTCACTTATATGAAGATGTTTTCCACTTTTCATAAACAGTCGTCTTTTCAGGGTCATCAGCTCCCTTCTCACACAGTCCATAAGCTGAAAACACACCAAGGGCCCTATACAGACCTTCTCCTCCCTACACCCGGCATCTTCTCTCACGCACACTTTTTCCTACATACTGCTTAGAAAGAAAGCATTTCATTTTTCCTTTTAATGATTTCCATAATTATACCATAACAAAGTGGATAATTTTGGTGCTTAATGTTTTATTTTTGAATTTTAAAATGATTACTCATGGGACGTTGCAAAGAAATGTCCAGTGAAGTCTCCTGTAATTGTTCCTCAGACCCTCCCAGTGTTAGCATCTTGCATAACCACAGTCTCAAGATATTGACTTTGGTACAATGCACAGAACCTTTCAGATCCCACTACTTATGCACCCATTTATGTGTGTGTGTGTGTGTGTGTGTGTGTGTGTGTGTGTGTGATTTCATCTTACCAATCAAATAAAAAAAACAAGATATTTAGTAGTGTCTTCTCTACAAGCCTGTCCAATACTACAATACTACCTTCTTTTTGTTTGTTTCTGAGATAGATTCTCAAGCAACTCAAATTCTTGACTCACACTGAATTTCCTATGTATTCCATGATCCTTTGAACGCCCCCACTTTCCATTTTCTGAGATTCAAGGTGCATAGTTTATAATGCTTTCCTTTAAAGTAAAACAAAGCTTTTCCTAAGCTGGTTCCTAGTCTATTTCGAAGTCATTACTCTTATTTCTTTCTCCATAATTTTGCTTGTATATTTTATAACAGCATGTCTTCTTCATAAATCCATCCATTTGTTCTTTTTTTTTTAAACCACAAAGGCATGTCTTGCTAATGTCTGCATTGTGAAAATCCACTATATCTGGTATTTGTAGAACCACTACTGGTTTCCTTGATGGTGACATCTAAATAAGACCACACAGAACGGCATAAAGCACATCATTTCCATACTTTCTCTTTTTACTTATCTACAATGTTATATTTCATGTGACCTTCTTCTTTTTCAGTCTTGGTTTTCTGCCTCTCGTCACTGCCACGACTACTTCCCTTTCACACAATGGAATAATAGATACATCGGAGCCTCGGCCTGCCATTTGATTTGTTTCCTTTTCTGTGGTTTTTCATTTTCTATTTTAGTTTTTTTGGCTTCCTGTAGGTTCTTTAAGCATCTTTTAGAGCTCTATTTTGAGTTCCCTCTAGTGCTTTTGAGTGTATCTTCATTTTTTTAAAAGAACCATTTTGTGATTATTTTAATTGTTAATACATACTAAGGAGTCATAATTTGTTATAATCTGCTTGTGTTGACACTTTACCTCTATTTTTATCTTTTATCCCTATGCACTTATAGTAGTTTTTATTTATAGTAGTTTTCCTCAGTCTTTTCTCCACAGGCATTAATAAACATATAAGATTTAACTTTGCTTCAGTTGTGAACGATAATTAGGAAAGCAGAAGAGAGTGAGACCTTTTGTCTTGATCAGCAGTTTTTCCCTTTCAGATTTTTTTCTACATTCGTGGAGTTCCAAGAGTCTTTCTTCCATTTCCTTTTTTTTTGAAAGAAACCCTTTGGCCATTGAGGGTGGGTCGACCAGCTCACTGCTTATTTCATCTAAGAATACTTGATACTCTATTCCAACATCTGTTTGGTCATGGTCGACACCCATTGGATGTCTTTTCTCATTGTGGTTTACTTGGGTCCATCCTTTAATTAATATTCTTGGTACTTTGATGATTTTATTAGAAGATTCTAGTGATTATAGATCTACTAACTCCCAGTCTTTTTTCTTCTTTCCTTTTTTCCTTCCTTCCTTCCTTCCTTCCTTCCTTCCTTCCTTCCTTCCTTCCTTCCTTCCTTCCTTCCTTTCTCCCTTCCTTTCCTTCTTTCTTTTTTTGTAACTTTCAGTCAGTGTGTTAGGTTTAGCATGAGTGTTTCAGGACTACTTCTTTTAGCCTCTAGCTACAATTCTATTATTCTTACAGAAGACTCCAATGATTTCTATGTCTTTGGACAATGTTTTTATTAATAAGTTGAATTTCCCAACATTTTTCACACTCTTTTTTTAATTCCCCCCCCCCTTGACTTCTTGATTTCTTCCTCACTTATCTCTCAGAAATTGTAGTATTTCTTCTATGCTTGATGAGGAAACATTTCCTTGGTCTTGGTTTTATTTAAGTGAGGTGAATATTTCCTGGGTCTTGATGGAAAAGAAGTAATACTATTAACAAAGGGGAAAGGTGGAAAAGGTTTGTGTTCACTTTAGTGAATTTTAGTAAGTCTGTAGTGAGGATTATTATGAATTTTCTTGCATTTACCATCTTTTTGTTGTTTTGTTTGTTTGTTTGTTTCGTTTTTTGAAGACAGGGTTTCTCTGTAGCTTTGGAGCCTCTTTTGGAACTAGCTCTTGTAGACCAGGCAGTCCTCTAACTCATAGAGATCCATCTACTACCACTCCACAGCACAGGCACAATCTTCAATTAAAAGTAATAACCATAAATTCTGTAAAAAAAAAGAGATTGTTATTTCACATACACATAACGATGTATGTAAACTTCTTTTGTAATCATAAAGTTCCAATAATGGCTCATGAATTAGAGAGTTTCATTTCTCTGGTCAGTGCTTCGGGGTTAGGATCCTACTCGGTCCTTCCCATGTTAGTTGACTGACCTTCATTCTGCTTGTCTCTCACCTTCCCTATCTCCATGGTCACACAGCTTTTAGAAAGAGCAAAGGACGAACTCTGGCAATACTTTCCACATAAAAAATGCTTAACGTTTTTTATTGTTAAACTCGGTTTTTCAGGAGGCCCATTTGGTTTAATAGATAAACAGAGGCTGTACACAGGAAATGGATAATCCACACATCTTACACTGATGTATTTTGTATTGAAATGAAATAAATTTAGTCATTTAAAAATGACTTTCGTTGAATTGCATTTCAGAACCAAAGAAAGGGAGCACTGGTAGATAATACTGAGGAAGTTATTTAGTTCTCGCCATGGAGAGATCACTTTGGGGGCTCAAAGCCCCTTTCCACAACAGTCTTTCCGTATTAACATAAGAAAACATGACCCTATACATTTGGATTAAGGCAAGGAGCCATAAACTGTGTGGCCAACCAAACCACACTTGTGCCTAATTTTGTTAGGTCCCTGACCTCAAAAGGAATTGTTAGCAACTGTTGCTTTATTATCAGCTTGATGACAGGAAGTGGCTACTTTGAACCCCATCTGCGTATCTGTCATCATTACAAAGAAACATTCCATAAATCTAACTAATATGCATGTGTTTCATAGCAAATGTTCATACTTTAATTTCACTAATAAGGAATTTGTGGAAATGTGTTTTCTCGTGTTATATGACTACAAGATACCCCTGATTTTGCCTGATGACATGAAAAACTTAAACTACTAGTTGTCTCTTGACACAAAAAGCTTGCCAATTATTGCACTAAGTCTTGAATGTGACCATTTAAAGAAAAATATCATTTGGGTCACCAAGCAGGCATTCACCTTGAACCATTATTTTTCCAACAGTGGTTATAAACTGGTTTTGTTAATTCATGTGATTTATATCTAAAACATGTGATATTATCTTTAGAGTTTAAAAGCAATATTGATTTTGATCTTGTGTTTGAGTAGCTTAAGACCACCACAGGCGGTGTGAAGGGTTCCAGTCCCTTTCTTGCTAACACAGAACGATTCATGTCTTCTCTGAATATGCAGGAGACATGATTAACTTAGCAGAGTCAAAAGAACAAGCAATTTAATGCTATTTCCAACACGGTATCTCATTTTTCTCAATAGCAAAAATCTTGAAAATTTACTTTACTTTTGTTGTATTTTCCCCCATGGGATTTTAAATGGCAATGTGCTCATTAACCTTGAATCTTTGAATATTAAGTCTCTCTCTCTCTGTGTGTCTCTGTCTCTCTCTGTCTCTCTCTGTCTCTCTCTGTCTCTGTCTCTGTCTCTCTCTCTGTCTCTCTCTCTCTCTCTCTCTAGCAGGCTTTTTCTGTATATCTGTGGCTGTCCTGAAATTCACTCTGTTGACTACCTGCTTCCCAATTCTGGGATTAAAGGCATGATGAACTACCACACTTGACTCACTTGAAGTATTTTTCCTTTTATTATTTTCAGTGCATTTTTTTGTTATCAAACATGTTTTGCTCTTGCTCAAGTATTTACATCATGTCTTTCTCTAGTCAATTTTCTATTATTATGCTATTTAATTTAATATAATATTATTGTGGTGTGTGTGTATGATGTTTATGAATCGTTGCTTTCTATCTCACAGTCCCATCCCCCAATGTGTATATATATATATATATATTTATCCAACATAAATGAACATATCACTAAAATGTATTAAGATCTTAGAATTTGAGAGGCAGAGCATTAAGACAAATTTGATGAATGGATTTTGTCATCAAATTGGAATTCTGATTTCCTGCTGCTTTCTGTCTCTATAAATGTGAACAATTGAATGGATGTCTGAGTGTTGGTTTTCTCCACTGTTCAGTCAGAATTAAGAAAAATGTCTTTAACTCATAGCCTTATAGTGAGATTAGAAAGAGTTAGTATGTACAGTGTGGCCAGCCCAGTGTTTGAGCACAGGCCTCTCTCAGGAGAGTTACCTTATTGTGGTAACTTGAAAGGCTTTCGGCTTCAACTGGTCACATCTCAACATCACAAACAAATTCGCTGAAAACAGAAAATCCAAGTGGCATATCTGAGGTTCCTTAAGGGTCCCCACAGAGCTGGCACACTCAGGGTTAGCCCTTCTCCTTTTAACTGCACAGGCAGCAGGCTATTTTATTATGGCAGTGGGAAAACAATTCCCCACTCAAAATACAGTGAAACATAAGCCTCATAAAACTAAACACTTCCATTTCTACTCATTTGCTCATGAAGTCTAAGGCTGAGCAGAGCCTCATCATTCTAAGGTGACTTGTTTGTTTGCTCCTCAGAAGACAACCTCCGGTCCAGCCCTTCCCAGGCCTCAGTAAAAGAATACTACAAGATCCTGGCATGGTGGCACTTCCCTTTAATCCTAGCACTTGGAAGAAAGAGGTAGGTGTATCCTGTGAGTTCAACACCAGCCCAGGTTACAAAGTGACACCTTGTCTCAAAAAACAAATCAACCCCCACCCAAAGGACAAGATTGTAAAACTTGCTCATGGGATTAAGTACCTATTCTTCTAATACAAATATTTCACATGCTGATATTAATAGAATAACAGAATTAGGACGTAACCATCTATTTAATAGGTACTCAATTGCACGAAGCTAATGCTGTTTAGTAGGTATTACTTTAATCTTCACACCATGGATACTAGGGACCACTGTTCTCATTATAAATAACAATAAACAGGATACATATATAAATTGTTATAGTTAATTAGTGGATACATTAAAATTAAGGAAGATTGCTAACAAGATCTTTCCAATTCTAAAAGACCTGTCCCAAGGAAATGAAGTGAAATTGGAGTCTGGTTTCTGTGGGGTTGGAGAGGAAAATATTTTGGTGCCCTCTAGAGGTGATCAGGGATGTACACCTGTCAAACCCTGGGAACCAGATAAATCGCAGGCCATTTAGCAGGAGTTATCTATCACTCTTGCCTCTTTTCCTCTCCATGCCTAGTTGATTCAAACTCCACAGAGCATAGCTCTGGAGCAGAGATTCTTGAACTTTAGCAAGCACCAAATTCAGTTTTAGGGCTTGTTATCATGCAGACTTCTGATTGCCAGTCTCCAAATGTCTGATTCTTTCTACTGACCTTTTCAATTCACAAACACACCTACTCCTGGGGAGTCTAAGGTTGCTCATTAAAAGACCATGTTTTGAGAACCACTGATACCTAGAAACATCCCAAAGCTCTTGGTGTGAACAGGTTAGGTTTCAAGACAATTGTAATGCCATGAACCAGACCTCTCTACCACATTCTCAGAGGACCAGAGTTGACAGAGAGAGGCACACATCTGATTTATGATGGTTTACTTTCTGAAAGAGTTAGATATTCCTTGAACTTTACAGTTTCATAGGATATACATATTCGGGATAAAGAGAAGCAATTGAGTCTGGAGACAGAGAATTCAGGTCCTAGCCACTGCTCAACATTCAATGCACTCTGCCCTCCTAGAAGAATAGCATCATCTTAGGGTAAGGGAGGAAGGCAGCAAGTGCTCATAGATATACTCCATCATGCAGCTTGACAGTGAGCAAGCATGAGACAAACTTTAGTCCATTCATAATCTATGTAATATTCGGGTTTTATATTCACATTTTCAATAAAAATACCATAAGAAAATTTGAAAATCAAGCACACTTTATAGCAATGGAAAATAGCAGCACAAAACCAGTTAAAAGCAAAGAATTTTTCTATGAAGTTTTACAAAGTTGATCAGCGCAATTAGTTAGTACTGCTCACTTTGGTAAAAGGTAGCTAAAATCTAACCAATACTTACCTCCTTTATAAAACAACTTTCTTTCCTTACTTCCCTTTCCCATGAGCCCCAAATGTCACAAAGCTTTGATCTTACACTGCAGTTTTTAACTGTATGTTTTTTTAAAAAAAAGTATCTAAAGTATTCCTACCATCTTTCACCAATGGGATTTCCTCTTAAAATAATAGAAGACTTGCATGCTGACTGTAGTGGATTCCACTTCCTTAATCCAGGTCAGGATTTATGGAGACCTCGTGTGGTGACAAGAGGCACCACAGAGGGCATTCTTGAGGCTGGCTGCAACAATCAAAGGGCAACTCAGAACTCATTTTTTTTTATTATTGATTTTTATTGAGCTCTAATTTTTTCTCAGCTCCCCTCTCTGCCTCTCCTTTCCCCTTCAATCATCTTCCAAGGTCCCCAATGCTCCCAATTTACTCAGGCGATCTTGTCTTTTTCTACTTCCCATGTAGATTAGATCTATGTATGTCTCTTTTAGAGTCCTCATTGGTGTCTAGGTTCTCTGGGATTGTGATTTGTGCGCTGGTTTACTTGGGGAGCAACAAAACCTAGGAAGAATGAAGCCTTGAAAGTGAATGTTAGGGATACATGTAAGGCATTAGCAAGCATCCTGAAGTGGTACTGTTAAAAGCAGGTAGGAATGTTTTTAAAAATGAGACACTTTTTCATTTGTGTTTGTTTCTTAGCTGAAAGCAGCTGATAGACAAAGAAATTCACTAGCCCCAAGCATTAAGAATTGCTTACAACCCATTTTCTTGATGACACTCATTGACATTATCTTCTTAAATAAATTTCATTTAATTGAAATGATTCCTTAGGCACATTTCAGTGTGAATAGTATTCAACCTGCTGTAGGTTTTATGCAGAATGAAAAAACAATCCGGGGGTGGGGGAGAATCAAACGTGAATTCATATTATTACATCTAATTCCAGTGATAATATTTTGAATGTGGATAATATTCTTGAAATTAAAATACACATAGAAAGATGAATCACGTATGGTGGATAAATTCACACAAAGTTTCTCTTACTATCAATGAAGTGTCAGAGTTGTGACAGCAAATGATTTAGTGTACCTGAAAACATGCCTCAATCACATAATTTATTATCATAAAAAAATTCACTGGTGGTGGGATTCTTTCAGGGACAATTAGTTTTGCAAGTGACATGTGTTCTATGTCTCAAGTCGTAAGGAAATATGACTATGGCATCTCCTTTCTCCTCAAGTAAGTTATGTAACAGACCTTTAAGCTAAAATCTAGAAGGACAAATGAATGCCTGGGTGGCAAATGTTCTGAAGCCTTTAAAAGAATGGTGCCCTACAACCACATGACAGCCAGATGAATAATCCCAAGAATTCCATCCAGTTTATGAGGGGACACCCTGCCTTTGTAAGGAGCCTCCGAAGGGTTTTTGGATCTGAGTTACAGGCAAAATGACCCGGAAAAGATATCCTGAAAAATTGAAAAAAGGCAAAAGTAAAGATGTTGGAAGATTTCAGGTTTCATAGTCTTGAGTGAAACACTGCTCAGGGAACCTTCTAAGTGAGAGGTAAATGTTAAATATCAAATCTGCTAAAGTGAACTGGAGAGACTTGGGGTGGGGGTCAAGGGGTAGCGCATATTACACAAACTATGCTACAAAACTGACTTTATGGGAGGGGCTTTCTGCTCAAAGACTTCCAAAGTGGACCCTGACTAGAAAGAAGATGAGGAATTTAAGATGAAGTGAAGAAGCTGACTCATTTAGATGTTATTTCAAACCTATAGAGGCTTTCGGTTTCTGCTGAGAGAGCGGGAGGTTGTGACTATTGCCAGACATTACACTGAGGAGGCAAGAAGAAACCAGGAAATCCACTTTCCAAAAGTGCCAGGGTGGGGGTGGGGGAGGTGTCCAGAGAGGCCCTGGAAACAAGAGAAACCTTCCAGCATAATGGGTGTTGCTACGATTATTTCCCCTTTCTGTTGCCACAGGGACTCATTCAAACCCTTGGAGTTGTGTGAGTTGGTAGCATTGCATAAACAAGCAACCCGCTGGCCTGGTGTTTTCCAGTGACTATAAAGAAAGGGTTAATTGAAGAGGGTGGCTTTAGGAAGGCTTGCAAGAAGGGTGGAAAACATTATTTCAAACTTGCTAAAACTCTGAATTTTTAAGCTTCCCAAAATCCACGTGTGTGTGTGTGTGTGTGTGTGTGTGTGTGTGTGTGTGAGAGAGAGAGAGAGAGAGAGAGAGAGAGAGATCCGCAAAGGCAGATCTATTTCAGTAGGATTTTTTTTTGTTTTAATTTAAAATCATAATCTCGCTGTTTCTCTCTCACAGCAGCGTTGCAAACCCAGAGCGAGGATCGCGCCTCAAAAGGCTGCGGCAGAGGCGCTGCCGGCTCCATTTATTTATGAGCAGCGTTCAAAGTCGCCCCTCTCCCCAGTCTCTTTCTGGGAACCTCGGTCTCGGATCTCGGGTCACCTCAAGAGCCAAGGAGTTGCGGGGTGAGGACCCGAGAGCCTCCTTCTAGTGGCAAACTTTGCCCAGGCGTAGGAGTCTCGGCTCGCTGGAGCAGGGGCGCACGGGAACGCGCGCCGCCCCCCCCCCCCCCCCCCCCCCCCCCCCCCCCCCGGGCGATAGCAGCCAGGGCCTCACCTCTGCCGGGCGAGCGAGGTGCGGGCTTTCAGCGCGCGTCCAGGGGGCGGGGCGGGGCTCGTGGGGGCGGAGCCAAGGGTGGGTGCTTCCCGCTGCTATATAAAGCCCAGCCACCGCGTTAACTTCGGACTTGGGTTTATTTATTTGTGGAGCGCCTGGACGGCGGGGGTTGGAGGAGGCGGCGGCTGTGGCTGCTGCAGACGGTGGTTAAAAAAAGGAGGAGGAGGCGGCGGCGGCGAGGGATGGGAGCGCCCAGGCTTCGGGGCGCAGGCCAGAGCTGCCGAGCTTTCCTGGGGCTGCGGGAGTACTGAGGAGAAAGGGGAACGTCCCGGGGGCCCACAGGCGACTCCAGAGGCGCGGGCTGGGGTCTTTTTGTTCGGCTGCGCTCAGCGCCCAGCAGCCAGAGCGGACAACTCCAGTTACAACAACAACCCACCTTCCAGCAGCCCGGCGAGACTTAGGCAGCCGCGTCCGTCCTATTGTTTAGACACTTGCCTGGGGCTCCCGAGCGCCAGTCCCCTGCTCTCTGTCTCCGCCTTCTCTCCCCCCCCCACCCCACCTTCCTCCCGGGAACCGCCGGCGCCGAAAGCCTCCCCGAGAGGGGAAGGGGCTAGAAGCTAAGCGCTGCCTGGACTGCCGTCGCCGAGTCAGGTGCAGCGTCCGTGGCTAAACGGCGTCTCCACGTTCGCCACTGGACTCCTACCGTGACAGTGGGAGACCGGATCCAACGCCTGGGGAAACTTCCTGCACTTTGAGGTTGAGGACCCACTTGCAGGAGCTGCCTGAGGGGTGGCTGAGAGGCCGTGCACCTCGGGACATCGCTGTTGTTTCTTCTACCTGCGCCGTCAGGTGTGTGCGGCAGAGCTGCGGCGAATACTGGAGACCAGAGCGGCTGACAAGAGCGCGGACACCAGACTGCCAGTCGGCTGTCGACTGTGATCTACCTGGGTAGCAGATCTCATTCTCCCGCCTATCACTTAGTATACCCATCAGGGCATACTAGCAGCACTGGCATCGCGGACACCTAGCCTTTGCTTTGCTTCTCCTGGCTTGCCTGGCTCCAAGTCTTGCCCCAGCCAGTTCCCACTCAATCTTCCTAGGAGCTCTTGCTTTCCTAACTAAACTTGGCTTCCTGGATTTCTGCAGAGGTGCGGACTAGTGGATTTTTCTTCAAGGCTGCAGCGGTCCGAGTGCCCTTTTGTCTCTCCGTGTGACCTCAGGGGCAGGCCCTGGTGCAGAGCGTCGCCAAGGACGCCGGGAGGGAGGCGGGATTGCCCAGATATCCTCCAGTGAAGTGCATGTGTGTGTGCAAGACATCCTTGGCTGTCGAGAGGCGGCGAAGACGGGTTGGGGCTGCTGCTGTGCTGCAGGAGTGGAAAGGCCCTGTGAGCTGAGCCCCGCAGCGCCGCCCGGCGCCCCCAGGGCTGCTTGAACACCCGGTGCGCCCCCGCGTGCGCCATGCCCAGTCTTTCCGAGGGCTCTGCTCTGGACCTACCAGGGTCTTTCACCTTTTAGCTTGGGGAAACCCACTTTGATCAGGGCCACCATTACTATCGAAGTCCCCTCCTCAGCCTTGCACTCTGCCAACTGGAATCGGATTTTCTAGAGGGTCCTTGGGGTCAGAAGTCCTCGCTCATCCTCAGGCAACCGATCCCTGCATCTTTGCGGTCGTTTTGAGTAGGAGCTCTTTTACCGCCAAGTTGAAGACGCGCTCTGTCCTCACAGCTGCATCGGGGTCCCCTCGTTGCCTAACCCGGGCCTATTGATATTCAGGACCTGAAGTTGCCCACCGATCTTCTGCTTCGCTCAAAAAGCGTGGAGAGTCAGGGAAAGGCGTGTGCTTCTGCCAGTTCTACTGCTTTATATTACTGTTCCATATTACTGCCTGTGCCCAGCGCCAGGCATCCGAGCCTTGGACACTGCCCAGTTCTCACTCAATAGAGAGCTAAAGAGAAGTCCCTCAAAGCAAGGAGCCTGTTGGGGAAGATGAGCAGCATTGGCTGGCAAACACTGTCCCTGTCGCTGGGGTTAGTGTTGTCGATTTTGAACAAGGTGGCGCCGCAGGCGTGCCCGGCCCAGTGCTCCTGTTCAGGCAGCACGGTGGACTGTCATGGGCTGGCACTACGCAGCGTGCCCAGGAATATCCCCCGCAACACCGAGAGACTGTGAGTATGGGCGTTTCGCCCTCCCCATTCTCTCTTCCTTCCCATCGAGGTAGAATATCCCCTAGCATCCAGCCTGAAAAGTCCGCGTGTGGTAGAAACCGGTTCTGGGGGCAGCTCTCAGAGGCTCTCCAGCACGCACATCCCCGGGGGTGGGCCCTCCGAAAAGGTAAAAGACTGGCGGGCACTAAACTGGGAGGAGCCTTTGCCAAGGAGGGGCGGATCATTGGCAGCTGCGTGTCTTTTTCCTGCTCCCCCGCCCCCCCCGCCCTCCCTCCCCCCCCCTGCCGTCTCTTGAAACTGCTTCTGCACTGTGGACCAGTTCTTTCTGGCCGGGGGGGGGGGGGGGGACAGGGAAAGGCGCCTGGGACTAGAATTCAAGGATGCCCGGGGCAAGGAAGGTGTGACTGTGTTTCCCAGACTGCAAAACGAGTCACCTTGCGGTGTTGCGTACCCCGGTTATTTCAGGACCTTGTTGCTTCAGACTGTGGCAAAGGGAGGTGGCAGGCTGTTCAAAGAGGAGAAGCTTTCTCTTCCAGGCTTTGTGTACCCTTCTAAATGCCGGAGGGGGGTGTGGAATCTTGGGGGTGCCCTGGGGTTCTTTTAATAATCTATGAAGGATGAGTGCAAGAATAGGCTCAGTAACAACACTCCTCATCTCCCGGCCACGACTTTCTAAAAGCCCTCTCATTTACAGGGAGGAGGCGGCAACCATAGCTAAGCGAACATACTTAGTAGGAGACTTGCGGGATGACTGTGTCCTAAGGCTTAAGTAAAGTTAGCTGAACTTCTCAGTCTGGAACTTACTGGGCCGGGTCCAACCGCTTTGGTGACCCTGTGGCCCTGGGCTGCTCCCTCCAGCCCTTCCCGCTGCGGCTGTGTGCCCTTGGGCACCTTGCTGGCAGTCTGTGAGCTCCTTCACGTGGTGGCAGCTGCTCTGTCTGCCCCTCTTCGCGCTCTGCCGCCCGCAGACATCCCCGCCTCCCTGTCTGCGCGAGTCTTTAATGAAGAAATAAACGCAGATCCAGGGATGACGGCCCACGCGCTCCTGGTGGGGCACTTCCCGAGTTAGGGAAGCGAAGCGCGGAGGCTGCTCCCTTTGTGAAGCGGAGCCCTCCGCTACGAGTCCGGGACGCGCCGGACTCTCCCGGTTGCACTTGGGTCAGGCAGGCGCCCAGGACTTGGGCTGGTGTGAACTGGGTTGTTGTGGCTTGGGGTGATTGCGCAGAGACTCGGGCTCTTTGCTAAGACAGATTTTAGCTGTCTGGAAAGGGAGACCCTAGGACAGCAATTCTGCACTCAAAGTCATCAGGGCCAAAGTTGCCTTCCTCTCGATAAAATCCGCACCCCCACTCTCAGTTTGAGGGCCCAAGTCCAGGATTTTCTTTTTTTGGAAAAGGTTTGCCAAGTCCCAGCTCCACTGGGGCTCTCCCCTGATTGTTTTTCTAAGCCCTCAGTGCCCAGCTAGTTGGGCCCTACCGCGGGTGTCTCATCAGGATGTGATGCTGGGGTCCGGAAAGCAGGAGATAACAAATAGCCCTTGACTTACTCCCACAACTTTAGACAATTCGGAGCAGTTGGTTGGGGGAGAAAGGGTGGAAAACGATGAGAAATTCTAATTTAGCTCCCGGAACACTGTAAACACTAACTTGTCAAAGCCCTGGCTTTTCAGAAATGGCTTTTGGAGTACCTAGTGGTTGAAAAAAAAAATCCTTATGAGAGATTTGTGGAGTTTTCAGGAAACCACACACTCGGTGCTTGTTTATAAAATTCTACCGTTAGCAAAGTAAACACTTTAAATACAGATTTCAGCAGGAAGTTTGGAAGTCGATAGTAAGAGAACTTCCAGGAAGGAACCCGGGGAAACCTCCCAAAGCCTAGTCACATTGTGAATGAATGAAGCCATGCAAATTTAGTTGTTGACCAGAAAAGAAGGTTGTGACTGAAGAAAAAGTCGCGCTGAAATGGAACAACGTGTCAAGGCCAAATCCTACTTCCATTATTGTTTCCGCTAGTGCTTTAAACTACAGTCACTGCGTTGGGGGCGAGGGGGGGCAGAAGCTGCAATAAAGAGTTCAACTTACCCGGGGACCTAGAATGGGAGCCGGGGTGTGTGTGGGGGGGTGAAGGTCTTTGAGATGCTGCGCTCTCCCTGATCCTGACACACACTATTCTTTGCCTCAGTAATTTTGGCTACAATGCTACCTCAAAGTGTTCTAATTTAAAAAAAAATTCTCCCCAAATAGTATGAGGAATTTTTTTTTCATTAAAGTTCATGAAAGAAAATTCTTGGGGGCTGTGCTAAAAATAAAAGCAACATTGCAGAATACCTCAGTAAATAAATACCCACATTCTTTAGGAAACCCAAATCGAAAGCACTCTCACACACAGGCCACAAACACACAACAAAAGCCAGGGTTAGTGGTGACATCACCACTTCGTTTTCTTGTCATATGTCAGCAAGAATTTTGTAAACATGAGACATTTATAAACTACTATTTCAAAGGCTTCTTCCCTTCGCTCCCCAGCTTACTTTTAAGCCACACTAATTGAATTAAGGTTTTTTTGTGTTTTTTCCCCCCTAAACCTCCAACATGCTTTGAATTTTACTTTGACCAAATATGACAGAAATGAAAAAGGAACTTTAATTTCTTTTGGTTCTCTCTTAGGGATCTGAATGGAAATAACATCACAAGGGTTACGAAGACAGACTTTGCCGGTCTCAGGCACCTCAGAGTTCTGTAAGTGTCTCCTTCCTTGGAGTCTTAAGTTTTGTTTTTAAGATAGCATACCTAGTTATCATCACGAAATGCTCATAGATTTTTAAAACTTTTTTGAAGACAGAAGCAGTAAAAAAAAAAATCTTCAAGTCTTCTTGTGTTTCTTTTTGTTTTCCATTGTATAACTTTTAGTGCACTTGTGTCTTTAAGAGTGGCTGTGTGATGAGGATAGTAGGGGTTAAAGGACCTCAGACCTGTACTCTAAGGGCATGGCATAGAAATGAAGAATCACTCTTTTCACAGTAAGTGTAAATAACGGAAGAGGTCCGATACTTGGAGGACTAACAGTTAACTTGGGAAGAAGGCTCAGCGGACTGCTCTTTCATCTTACTGAAGTAAGAGCATCCACATTTCTTTCCTTCAGAGAAGAAGTAGAGAAAGGTCTTTGCACCAAAACCGTGCAATCATCTTTTCATCGGGTTTTGGGGGACACTTACGTATCAGTTATCCTGGTCTCACTTGGGGATACATCCCTTATTTTGTAGTTTTGAAACTGACATAAAATATTGCAATATGCTTGATACACTGATTAGTGGTTTAACTGAGCTGTGAGTTAGCCATTAGCTGAGAGTCAATGTTTGTGAATTTATGTTGCCCCACAGGTTTGTAAATATTTACACCCAGGGACCATGTATTTTTGACTACTATGGGTCCAGAGTTAAGTTTTAAGGAATTACTTTGGTCCTTATGGCATTTTCCAATCCACGGTGTGCATGCCCAGGTCAGAATTAAACTCGGAATGTGCTGAGCTACTGAATTCCTTGGTTAGGAACACCAGTGAAATCAGTGTAAGCAAATGAGCTTCTAAAAGATAGTTTCTATTGTCAACTTACTTTGGAGTTTAAGGTTTAGATTTTACTTTTCACTAGTAACTTCTGCAAGAAGCTTCTTTAGTAATAATAATAATAATAAATCTCTGGTATGGAAGCTACTCCCCCCTCTGAGTCCTCTCACTTGCTTTATTATTAAATTTGCTGGTGACTCTGAATTCAGAGCAAAATGCAATGGACACATGCTAGAGGGATTGCGGGTTTTGGCTGCTAAGTTGAAGCCCCTCAGATGGCGACATTTAGAAGCCGGTTCTGTTTTGCATTTCAGTCAGCTCATGGAGAACAGGATCAGCACCATTGAGAGGGGAGCCTTCCAGGATCTGAAGGAGCTGGAGAGACTGTAAGTATTCTCCATCCCAAACCCATGACAGCACGTCTGCATGTTTAAAATCACTTGGATTTCAAGGGTTATGTCTTTAGTTTCATGGCCGAGCTTTTAAAGTTTCAGAAGAAAGGGCACAACTAAGTGTTTTCCGGCATAAAAACAAAGTCCCTAGGTAAAGAGCATGAACTTGTATTAAGGTATAAACGTTTAGGGCTTTCCTGAGACACTTATTTCCTTCGTAGTCATTGTTTTGGCACTAAAATAAGTACATGTGTTCTTATCTGTTTTCTGTGGCTTACACAGAAAGGACCATTGGAAATTTTATTTGCATTAATGATACTTTATGGAAAGAGAGGCTTGGCTAGGAATCTTGTAAACACCCATGTTGTTGCTGTTTGTAACATTGTTGATACTTTAGGACATTTAAAATAGGTGGCTATTAATGATTTATATTTTTTGGTATTTAATACTTACTGGGAACACTGATAATAACCACTGCTTCCAATTCTAGTTAATTGTTTTATAATACCTTCTAAAATATAACAGCTGGGAAAAATAAGTCACAAATTATTAAGGTAGGAATGAGTGGTCATTCACCACTGACATTTTTTTCCATGAAATTTAAGAGTAGATTTTGCACTTTAAAAACCATTGTTTTAGATATAAACATCTCATAGGTATATGTATTTCAAGAATATTATTGTCAAGAATATATATATTCATATTATACAAATGTATAATAGACAAAATTCATATCTGAAATAAATATTATAGACTTTGAACTATGAAATATGATTTAAATATTCCATATGTCATGATTTTTCTAGTTCAGTAAGTTTTCATTTTTAAGACAGGTAAAATCTGTATTAAAAGCACTAGTAATCATTTTAATAAGTTCCCATGCCTGTCCTAATAGTTACTTTAGGAAAAATAATTTTGGTAATTGTTATCTAATATTTTAAATTTTGGTATAGAGTATATTCAGATTCACTGGGTCAAGAGCAAGGTTAAGTCTGTCCTTGTTTAGAAGTGGAAAATTCCCTTGCAATTTTGTGATACATTTGTGAATATGTAGGACTATGTTTTTATTACCTCAAGCAAAGCATGGTCATATCTACTTTATTTTAATTTAAAAGTCTGTCCATTTCAGTGTAATTGTGGATTAATATGTAAATTGATTTAGCCACACTGAGGTACTTTCTGAGAAAGTGAGAACAAGATAAATATTTTTTTGCATGTATACCCAAGTCCTTCTGTTCATAACCCATAAAATTCTCTGAAAGTATTTATTCTTTATCTGCTTCATAGATGTTTGTCCATAGCTGATATACCTACCTAGTGAGAAACTCTCAAAGATATTTTAGACCACATTTTTTAAAGTGCCTTGGTAAAATGTAACTAATAGGTAATTAAATGTTCATCGAAATGCTAGACTTTGGTGACTTTGGTTAAGAGAGTCTTCTAGTGATCCTGATAGCTTGGTTCTGAAGCTCTGTTTCAGTCACAGGATAATCTATGACATTTCCTACTGCTCACATTCACTTGTATTGTAATTGTAAATCTTTAGGAACATAACAATGCACACTTTCTCATATTTTTTTAAAGTCACTTAAGAATGTCATTTGAACTTTCATCTTAAATAAATTAGCTCTTCCTAAAAAAAAAAAAATCCTACAGATGCCTTAAAATCTGAAATTTGATTAGAGCTGAAAGAGGATACTAGTTTTTGACTTTTCCTTCCCCTGAGAATGTCACTTCATCTCAGAACAATTTTCGATTCTAGAAAGACTAAGTCAGATGTTGCAGAGTGGGAGGAGGGTTTGTAATTTTGAATGAAAGCTAATATATATGCAAGACTTCTTTAAATCACCGCAGCTGTTGGCTGAGAGCAAATATTTCATATTTGTGAGGAAAAGCTGAGAAAATTCCATTTGTTTACAACTGCCAAGTCCATCAGATGGAAGCGCATTGTTATCTGACAGCCAATTCATCTCCTTGGGACTCTGGAATTCTAAGCCATTTCTTAGGAACATTGTGGATACACTTTTCAAATATTTATTTTTAAATATATTAAATGTCAAGACAGTTTTACTAAGACATGCAGTCAACAGTGTTGTGAAGAAGACTATTTTAAATTTTGTTCAGTTTACTTTTTTAAGAATCAAAAATACAAAACCCAACCTTAACTTGTGAGTTCCACATTCAAATTCTTATGGTTATAGCATCTACCCCTATTTTATTAATGGCGCACAAATTGCTTGTTTTCTTACAAAATTTCAGTGGGCAATGTAAGAAACAGAATGTTAAACTATGTATTGTATTATCTACGTGATTGTTCATAAGTTAGATACGAAATTTCAAATGGAACTACAAATTGCGAATGCCTTAGAATTAGTTTATGTTGTAAAAGTCATTCAGCTAGTAAAGCATGACTTCAGTTTTTTTTCTTTGTGTGTAAACCAAAACAGAATTGAAAAACATCGACTTTATTGACATACAGTTTATGGTTCTGAGTTGTTTTCATTTGGAAATGATAACAATAATAGCATTTGTCAATGTGAAGAAATAAAACTTCAGAGATACTCATTTTTCATGTTTGTGAAGTTATAACTTAATAAAGAGAAAGATCTGAAAATAGTAAATAATATCTGCACCTTTTTATGAAATTGGTTTTCAATTTGTAAAAAGCAAGGTCATTTTAACTTAAAGTTACCGTATGTGTAAATCAAAGCACTTTTAGAACAAAAGAAAAGTATTTTTCACTTAATGAAATAGATGTGATTTAAAATGTTGGTCAAAATGTTAAGATGTCCTTCTTTCCTCCTTCCTCCCTCTTTTTTCCTTCCTCCTGCCCTCCTTCCTTTACATTTTTCCTTTCTTTGCCAAACTTTTCTTTTCCCTTGTTCTCTCCTTCTTCCTTTTGCTGTTGTGGAGGAAACAGCATCAGATGATGAGGATTTCATCGGCGTGTGGTTCTGGGCCACTGAGAACGGGATAGGTGTTAATGGAGTTTGCACCCCATGAGCATATGACACTTCCTGTTGGCGAAGTTGCTGTCATACACCCAGGCCTGACATGCGCATGGCCAGGGTGTCTGGAATGCTTTGTTTTATCAGTAGTATTATTGATCTGGAGTTGGGAGATCATGGAGAATACAGATCATGTACCCTATAACAGCTTCCTGTTGTTTGATGAGACAGTTATAGAGGAATGTAATAAAGTGATTTTACCAGCTGATTCAATCCAATCAATTAAGAAAAACCAAGGGCCATACTTGTAAGTTACAGCACAAAGTTAGGATACTTGAAGTATGCTTTTTCTTATACTTCACAGAAGGCTGAATAGCTCTGCAGTTCTCTCTTAAAAGGTATTAACTCAATGTATATAGTATCTTCGTCTTCTTTCCTTCCTTCCTTCCTTCCTTCCTCTTTCTCTTCCTTCCTTCCTTTCTCCCTCCCTCCCTCCCTCCCTCCCTCCCTCCCTCCCTCCCTCCCTCCCTATGTCTCTTCCTCTTATCCCCTTCCTCTCTGGCTAGCCCCCCCCCCTTCTTTCCTTTTCCAACATAAAAATTCCAGAGGCTGCTGAAACCTTGCTGCTCACTGGCTCCCTGTTCACAGCTATGGTCATGCTATATTCATTTTGTTCTGCTCTTTTGCTTTTTATGGCTTTCTGTTGGGTCTTCAGCATTCTACTGGTAAAATCAATTCTTCTCATTTTGAAAATTCCCTCAAAACATGAGTGGCATATTATGGGAAATTTTGATATACCGACAGTGCCAAAAGGAAATACATGTTTGTCTAACTTATGTTCCTGGAGCAGCAGCATCCAGGAATACAAAAACATGGCTTTGTATGGGCAACACAAATACCACACACTCATTGCAGTAATTACAGGAGTAGGAAAGCACCGGGGATGTGTAGATGGCTTCAGAGTGCTGACTATATGATGGTGTTTTAGACTTTGCTGATGGGGGCATCACAGAAAGACAGAATAACAGAGGGGAAAGGGGCTGAATGAATTATCTAGCCACTATAAGATTTAGGCACCCTTTAATATCCTCTGCTGGATCAACAGTGAAAAACAGTCAGTTGTTTTCAATTCAACTCCATTCTAAACTCAGAAACATTAGACAGGAGAGCCTCCCACAGAGCCCGAATTTCATTTCTCCTGTGCAATCTTGATTACATGACTTACTCTTTAAAAACTTATTTCCCTTCAAATTAGTTAATCAGACGCCTCTATTGCATCCATACTGCAACTGTCTGTCTTTCAGACAAAACTTCATTCAACTAGTCTGCTTTTATTCTCTTCATATTTAAAGGTCACTTTTAGTTCTAGTGGCTTTGCCACTGGATAGTTTGTTTGAAAAAAACATAATTCTATAATACTGAGCTGTAGCCATGTGAAGATTCCCGGGAAATAAGTATGATAACTTAGATATTTGAAAATTTTACCAAATTCATAATCGTAGAACCCATCGCTTTTTAACATTGATGTTTAGATCCCTTTAGGATAAAGGCCCTCTTTGAGCAAACACTGTATTTCGTGAACCGATACTTAAAAGATACGTTCTCCTGTAAGATGGTACTGAATTCTTCCTTTTGACGTGAACATACCATTTATAAACAAGTCTCAATATGAGGCTGGGAGCTGTGGCACACACAGAGGTTGAGTTGTAGGTTGTAACACATGAATTCAAGTGGAGAAAATGTTGCAGAACAGGTCTGAAGGATAGCACTGTTTACCCTCTGTTTGTCCAGGCTGTATAGGACCCCTCTTCCCACTAATAATAATAATCCTGAAAGCTTATATGCAACTGAATACATACATACTTCTTATTGTAAAGAGCATCTCATAACGCTAATCTCCGTGGCAAAGAATCCAAGTTCATCTCAGGGGACTCTTCTCTGGCATCATACACATTGGTTTAGAATTCCTGTTGTTAACTTTGTAGACTTTTTTTCTTAAAGAAATATATCAGAGTATGCATACTACATAAAGTAAAACTGTGCTAAGCTATTGATAGCTGTTAAATGCCTCAATTCTGATGCACGTCTAAGCAGCATATGGACTTTTAAAAATTCTGTTACTGACTGTGGTTTTAGGAAGCTTTCATGAGAAGGTGCTTCTGCAAGTATAGTGGAACATTCAGTGCAGTGTGTTTTTATGGGCGCTGAAGTCAAAGGGTGCCGAGAAGACCCCTTTGCCACTGCCGACTATTTTATAAATTCCAAGGCAGCAGAGGGTGTTTATTTTTCCCACATCTGTTTTGAGCTCATCCTTTGTGACATTGTTTGCTGGATGCTGTTTCCTTTATTCTTCCCCTGAAATGAGGGTTGAGTTTGCACTGTTTCAATGTATTTGTGGAAACAGCGAATGTCAAATATTTTACGTTTAGTTCTGTCTTTCAATGCTTTTGGATACCTTTCCGCTTGAATTATGCCTTCCAGAGTACATTTCACAAGCTTGCATAGAAGGAAAGTTTTTTCTTTTTTTATGGACTTTACACGTATTGTCCTGTATTCAAAACAAGTTACATCTGCTCGACTGCAGGGTACATTAGTAATAATGAAATCTTGGGGACAAAAAGGCTGACTTCAAGTTGCGGGTGCTAAGTATCATTTTAAGACGCCTTCTATACAAGCTGGTGCCTGTCCTCTTTACAGCATCCATCCTCCCTGGGAATCAGGAAGATTGCTTTAGTGCAAAAGCAATGCCACATTCTGTGAGACTGTGGTGATAATGGTATTCATGTGGACTATCTAACAATTCCTGCTCTGTGGGGCCTTGTAATATCATCTGCTAGCTCACCAATGCAAAGCACTCATTTATTGTATTGTTGCTTGTGTTATCAGTAGGGATAGTTTCAAGTAGAGATAGTTATGAAGATCCATCTCACACTAACAGTGCAGGGATCGTTGAGATAATGTACACAGTTTCTTAGAACACATGGTACACTGTACTTAGAAAAACTGCAGTTACAGGTTTTAGTTACAGATTTTAACACAGCTTCTTTTTGAATTTTGAGTTTTTGAAGTTGAATTTAAAGGTATTTTATATCTTTAAGTATTAATATACTATGTTCATCCATCTGTATTTGTTACTTTCACTTTGAGTTTCTTGGGATCAGATGATATGAAGAAAATGAATATTTTTATCAGGATTTTTAAGGAGTATTTTATATTCTCTCTTGATATGTAGAGTAACATTAAGTGAAGGATGTCTGCAGGAAACAGTGTTTTTATTAACAAGATCTGGCTTCCTTACCATGGGGCACAGAGGATGAGATGATCATTGAGAATGCTGCTGGAAAGAAAAAGAAAGAAAAAGCCTTCAGCCATGTAAAGCAAGCTAGATGATACAACTGCCCAAAATGTAAACTTTGGTATTATGTAAGATAAAATCATTCGCTTTACAAATGTCAGGAAACAATACTTTAAATGAGCAAGTAGAAATTTCATCTGAAAAGTCAAAAATGAGAGTTTTTAGCCATAGGATTGACCATTTATGCATGAAGAGGAGGAGAGCAATGGGACGTTTTAGGGCAACCTTTACTGAATAAGGCATGATACTGAAATATATGTGCATTGATTTGTGGATATGAAGCACACAGGTTTTTTTTTTTTTCATTGGCTTTGGTAAACTCTTTTAAGTTTGCATTTTGAATTAGATGGAAGGTTATTTTGAGGTAAAGTATTAATTGAACTAATATGAAGGTTAAGAAAAGTAAGTATAGTGTCCATGAAAGGATAAATCACCAGAGCAGATGGAAGATAATAATTTAAGAAAATGCACCTGATCCAGGTAGTCAGAGACCTGCGGTGTTTTGATAGCTCTGAGATCATTTATCCATCTGAAAGTCATACTCAGAAGCAGCAGGCAGTGTAGACCTAGGATCTTTAATTATCTTGGGTTTTAGAAAAGCTATCTCAGGGAAACACACCACACATATCTTCCTGAAAGCATGAGTCACCATCCAGAGAATCCTCAAATGGCTGTCGGATCCTGTGGGCAGACTGTATCCCAGGGTGATGACACAGAACTGGTGTGACTACGCTCTGTCATCTGTCCTTGGGCACGACTGCGTCTTTTTCCAGAGTACCTTGTGTGGTCTCTCATCAATAATCCTATGCAACACCCCTTCACTGTTGTCCTGTCCTGGGACCATCACGTTAAATGTCAGCTCATTTGCATTCGAGTTCACAACGTGACACTCCCCTCCTTAAGTCACTATGATGTTTTTCTTGTGGTATTTGAAACAGGATTGCTGTTTCTCCAGCCCTGTTTGGTGATTGTTTTGTATCTTAATAGTCTCCAAAGTAACTGTAGATTTAAAAATATGCCCTTTAGGGATTTAATTTCTGATATTCATAAGAATCTTCACTTTTAAATATTTTGTTGAATTTGAAGGACTCTGGTGACTTTTTATTGAAAAAGTTTCCATCCATTTAACCTTATTTTGCATACATGTCCATGTCCATGATGGAAGAGAAGTAGAGCCAAATATATCCCTCTTCCTTTAGTATGCTTGCTATTTTTGTGATATTTCCCTGCCTCATGCTCAAAATGAAATGCATCATGATTAGTTTAGACAATTCAGTGTCATAAAGAAATAATTAAATTCGTAAAAATACTAAATATTATTATTAGTGCATATGTGTGTGCACTTGCCTGCACATGTGTGTGTACATGTGTGCGCTCATGTGTGTGCCAGATTACACAAGGAGGTCTGCATGCTAAGGTGTATATGTGGAAGTCACAGAACTTTGTGGTGTCGTTTCTTTCCTTCTACATTTTTTCTTTAGAAAATGATTTATTTATGTTTATTTTATATGTGTTGGTTCTTTTGCCTGCATGTATGTCCACGTGAGGATGTGGATCCCCTAGACCTGGAGTTGCAGACAGTTGTGAGCTGCCATGTGTTTTGAGAATTGAATCTGGGTCTTTTGAAAGACCAGTGCTCATAACCACTGGACCATCTCTCCAGTCCCTCTTTCTACTTTCATACTTGTTCCAGGAATCAAACTCACATTGTCAGGCTTATGATTTTGAGTGGCAGGCACCTCATCCACTGAGCCATCTTACCAACCGCCCATAGATAATGTCCTTTAAATATTAATTTGAGTGTCATATTTTCATCTGATTAGCTCAAAGGTGTTTCAGAAATGGACTACATAGCACTGGTTTTCTCAAGGAAACTTTCAGCATTACATCATTTTGAAACATTGCTGAGGAACAAACATTCATGGTGATGCCTGATGTGTGGGATCACAGCACCGGAAGTCACATGCAAGCTCTCCTTGTGAGCTGTAGATTTCTTGCCAAAGCACGTGGAGTGTTAATCATTGTGAGGATGTTGGGACAAGAATGAAGGGATCCACATAGTCTAAAACACATCAGGTAGGGTTTGTGGTGTCAGTTAAGAAATGCTGGGAATGTGAAAATGGTTACAACCATAAAGAGAAAGACACTACCAGTACCAGGACTTCAGTATCTACGTTCTCATAATCTATGACGTTTTGCTAATGTATGACCAATGTATTAAGAAGTTTAGAAAAAGCTGTCCGTCACTTTTGCACTAAGGTTTATTTACATATACTACATTCCTTTTGCTCTTAGCTGATGCTCACAAAGTGTGGTGGGTGAAGAAGGAAGGGCATATTGAGGGTAGGTACAAGCATGTTGGACGAGAGGGATTCAGATAGCTGGATGCTGGCTGGTGGCTCAGGGAGCATGCCAAAGTAAAGTGGTCCCAATGTCAAGTGAATATACTGAGTTCTCGCTGAACTGTATCAAAATGCAAAGAGAGCAGTTAGTTCTCATTCAACACAATACGAACCTATCAAATGCCAGGGAAGATTGGGGGGTGCTGAATGAGAGCAGGAGATTGCTTTGTATTTTTTTAATGCAGTTCTAACCTAGTAAGTGCCAGAGGAAGAAGAAGGAGAACAAAGAGCGGGTCTTCACATTTGAGAAGCTCGCAGCCCAGTGGGAAAGAGACTAGCACACGAGTCAATATAATACAGTGCAAAGGGGTCTTATCAAACGCTCTGGGGACACAGCCAAGGGAGGCACAGAGTTTACAGAGGATAGCTGGGGTTTCACAAAGGATGTTAGAAAGCACTGTTTGGTGGGAAGGGCAAGCTCTCTATGAAAAGCTGCCTCTCTCAGGGTCTCGTTTTGAGCCTTGAAGTAGCATGCCTATTTGGGCTGAAGAATCAGCTGAGAACTGTTAAGCCAAGTGCTTGGGATATGATTAAGAAACCACTCCATGTCTGTCATTTTAGAAATCGGGATAGGCATTCTCTGCATACATCTCCCAAAGAACTCCTGGAAAGATTGTCGTCAGTCTTTCCAAATGTAGATGAATTTTTGATGCTTGTGAATGAGTTTTCTTTTGTTTTTCTCTCTTTCTTAGATGTTATCATCACAAAGTCACAATGAAGCTAATTTGTTTACAGTGGAAAAATGGTGGATACTGAAAGTAGTACCCCCTCAGCATCATGCCCAAGGAAAAAAAATAGAATAAAAAGTTTCTGTTTCACTTTATGATGTGGTTCTCATTCATAAAAATCAGTGCACGGATGGTGGTAAATTCACCCTTTCACCACTAGTTCTCCTCTTTGCGTTCTATGTACCTTGGAGCACATTGTGATTGGTCCATATTTTATGACGTGCTGAGCATGGTTCTGTCGATGAGCAGCTTCTGAGCACGCTCAGAGACCACAGCACTGGCCACCCTCATCCTTCTGCTCTCCTGCCAGGCAAAGAAAAATACATAACGCTTCTTCTTGGAACCATCGAATTGCAAATGGAGAGTTTCTTAATGCTGGTCTTCTTGCTTTAGGGTGACTTTGACAAAAGATCCCTTATGACCTGATTACGGTTAGGGTCATATCCACTTTCATAGAAAATACGATCACTGGTCTCATTGCTGCCTGGTGGAGATTAAGTAAGCAGCGTCTTAATTACACCTAATAAACCTTTAAAAAATAAGTCAGGACATCTTTAGCATCTATTCTAAAGAATAGTTTCTGCATTTATCAGGGTGTCATTGTCTTGGATGCCAGCCACATTGTATGTCATTTATAGATAGCTTCCACTAGCTACCCATCAGCATATTTAGATTTGGGAGAAGCAGAATAGTTGGCAGTTGCTATTCAGTTGATTAAAGTATTTACATACAACTGGTAGGGTTGGGTTGTTAGGATATCAATGATGGCTTTTGCTTTCTAGTAGGTTTGCACAGTCCTATCGAGCTTAATAGTAGACTGGGTCTGGATAGAGTTGTAATTAGATTCCTATTAGAGGCATCTGAAACATCTAAAACAATCTTGCAATTAGATTCCTCCTCAAAGCATCTCAAACACCCCCCAAAATAAAAGCAATGCAATCGTTTAGCTCACTCACACAGAAAGTAAATCAGCTTTGAAATGTTACTTATTCACACAGAAAGTAAACCGATTCAGTGATTGGTAAAGACCTGTGGATTGAGGTTTAGAGCTTTGTTTTTTCTTTAAAGATCTATTATATATACAGTATTCTGTAGAAGAAGGCTCCAGATCTCATTCCAAATAGTTATGAGCCACATTGCGTTTGCTGGGAATTGAACTCAGGACCTCTGAAATGAATAGTCAGCGGTCTTAACCTCTGAGCCATCTCTCCAGTCCCTAGCTTTGCTTCAGTGGTGCAATTGTTTAGCACACTCACACAGAAAGTAAATCAGCTTTTTCTTTTTTTTAAAATTCTGACTTCACCTATGATTAGAAAGTCTTATAGACACTGTCTCATGCTCTACCCCCAGTTAAATAAATAGTAATAAAATTGAAATTTCTGTCTACTGTGCCTTGGTTGAAAATCTTGACCTTCTGAGAATCTGAATTCTTTTAACATAGCTTACTGTATTAATATGCATATCCTCTATTGAAGTTGTGTCTGGGTTAGGAAGTCCCATTTAGTCATGTGTGCCTGATGTTGCAGGGAGTGTGAGTTGAGAATTTAGGTCTCAGTAACCATCTGATTAAGCACAAGGGAAATTGTGGTAAAGTGCCATGCAACAAAAGGTGTAACCAACTTTGGGTTTGCCACGCATGGATTCTCTGGAATGTCATTCCATTGTTTCTAGAAATGCAGGATGAGGCACGATGCTACCAAAGCACAGCCTCGTCGTTACGTATTTTCCGTGTAACATAAGCTCTGTTTTTCTTTGTTTTCTCCAAAGGCGTTTAAACAGAAATAACCTTCAGTTGTTTCCTGAGCTGCTGTTCCTTGGGACTGCGAAGCTCTACAGGCTGTAAGTAGACACAAGTGTTCCCTGTTGCTTTTGGTTGACCTTGCGTTTTATTAATAGATTTGTGGGTGTTTTCTTGCGCTTTCCTGGAATCCATGTGTTAATAGATTCCTAGATTGAAAGTTTGCCCGTTTGCTTTTTGAAGGAAATGGAAGATCTCTGGTGGTTCCAGTGGCTTTGTTTATGTAGCATTTTGTGGCTTAATTGTTTGTTATTGCAGTTTTTGGTTTTGATTATGTGGTGATAGAGGGGTTTGCCTCGTGCTCAATAGAAACTGGATTTTTAAGAGGAATTTTACTACTGGTCTTTCATTTAGACAGTGTTTTCTGTAAAGTTGGGTTCTTTTTATTAGCTTTTTTTTTGGTAATGTTTTGGTACTTGAGGAACCACATTTATTAGTTTGTGCCTATTATCTATCCTAAAGCATTTAAAGATGTAAATTCTCTCATAAGAGTTTCTTTAGCCAGAATTAGGAATTCTGCAATGTGAACTGCTGGAAGGCAAGGCTTTCATATCAGATTATCTCATAGGCTGTTGGGGAAGTTGTTCTTTTAAAAAAGCACATTGTGAGTATTAGGTGGGATCAGTTTTTCCTCCCAGGGATGCTTGATCACTGACCTAATGCGTAAGAGTGAAAACACGTTCACGAAAGCCTTGAAAATTAGACTGTTCAGCTGTGTGCATGCTTTTGCACAGATGGCCGATATGCTCCAAATGTTGGAAAAGATAAATACCAATGGTTATCGATGCTCATGTATGCCATGAAATGACGGCTGGGCTATGTAGAGTAAGTAAGTTTGTCTGGAGTGGCCCCACCTGGGTGCTGGGGAAGTCCCATATGGAAGCGTTTGCAGGGAAAGTGAACATGTTGCTGTTTTCCGAATTCGATTTTGTAGCCAAAGCTTTGTAGCCTACAGGTTCAATATTGTTGTTATCAATTCCAGCAGTGCACGTGTGTGCGTGTGTGTTGGGGGGTGGGGTGGGGGGTGGGGGGTCCTCTCATACTCTGTCCCACTGAAAACAGGATGTCTGTGAGGTCAGTGTTCCTGATACTTCATTTCACAACACAAAGATCTTTCCCAGTCGATCCCGCCCCCCCCCCCAAACACACACACCTTCTCTTTCCTGACATCACTTCCCTTAGGAGAATCAAAACCACAGTCTGTATTTCTCCTGTTTGTGAGCTCTGCTGTTTAACTGGCACTATTTCAGTGACATTTTAAAAAATCAAAGAAACTTCTCTTAACAAATGATCTCGAAGGGCTACTTATTCCAAGAAGTAGGATAAGTAGGATGTAGCCTTCCATAAAATTATGCACACATACATACATATGTATCAATTGAAACATATTTAAATAGTTGCACTTAGTGGCATAATGGCCAGGTTTGTTTTTAAATAGTATCATTCTTTATGTTTTAATTGTTGCGGGTAATAAAGAAACTTGTAAGAATTTTGAAACTTACATCCAGTGACCCTGCAGGGCTGTGACTTTGTCAGCAGTGTGCATACAAAAACAGCACACAGTGTCTTTGGAGTGCACTTTTGGTTGTTTTTTTTTTTTCCTTATGTACTGCAGAAATGAACTTAAATGGAATGGCCGTGGTCTTTTACCAGTTGTACTATGAAAAGCATAAGAAGTAGCCTCACATTTTCTCTTGAGAAGTGCTTGGAGTGATTCCCCAAGGAGCTGTTTCATGACCTAATGCACTGTCGAAGTCCCCAGCAGCAAATTATACCATTTGGCATTTAGACCTCTTTGACAATATCACATAGTGGAACAAAGAAATTTCTCCTTAAATTTTAAGATTTTATACTTTTCAGAAACTTCATTATGATGGAACATATGAAACCTCTGAGAAGTGGCCCGAAGAGGAATAGACCCCACCAGACTGTGACAGAGTTTTCTGATTAATTGAAGGCATGTTCAGAAAGGGGACAGGGCAGCTAGAAAACGTTCTTGGGATATTTATGTGCCTGTCTGGCACAAATCATTTTCCCTTGAGAATATAGAAGCTAAATATGTTTATCACTTGTACCTATAGTTATAATACATATATAAATATTGTAGTATTCCTAAATTTAGCATAGCATCATGGTTAGTAATGACAGAGTATCTCTATGTGACGACTGACATTTTCTTTAATTAGAAGTATGGAGGTTTACTTTTGTCTCCTTTCCTTTCCTCCCTCCCTCCCGTCTTTCCTTCCCGACTCCCTATTCTCTCTCCTTTTTCTTCCATCCTGTAAGCCATGACACCCTAGAACACATTATACAGCATATGCTAGCTGTGATTCACAGCAGTTTTCTTGCTTCAGTCTCCTAAATGTTGACCTATAGTCGTAGGGGTATGAGTATTGCCTGTACATTCACATCAGCAATATTTTTGCTTTGAGCCTAGGATCCGATGCTTCACAAGAATTGGATAGATGTTGGTGAACTGTTAATTGTAGGATTCCTCTTGAGAGGAAAAGTTATGAGCTAAACTTTTTAAATGATACTACCAGTGAAGCGAAACAGTCAACATTAAGGGTCTTTGGGAAGCAGAAAGAATGATCTGACTCCGACCCTTGGACTTGTATATCTACGGAGGCCAAGGATGTAGGTTCATTGGTTTTTCACATCACATGATACAGGTGTCTAGTTGCTGTCCTGAAATACATATGGTAGTAGATGGAAAAATGAGTTCAAATCCACATTCAAAAGTACCTTCTGAATGCTCCTTCAAAATGAGTCATTGTACTTGAAGAGTGAGTAAGGAAGGGACATAAGAATTCTGAAAAACAACAGGAAAGGAATATTAGCATAAAGAAAATATTTGTCTTGTTGCTTGATGTATATCTTTAAAAACATCCATTGTTGCCTGGCTGAATGACGTAGTAGAGCCATGCATATACACCGTACCAGCAAAAAGCTTTCGTAGAATTTATTTTTCTTCATAAGTTATGCTAATTAATACGACTTTATTTTTACTTATCACATATTTTATTTAATGTATTTTCACTGTATATTCCTAGTCAAGAAAGATAACCAGTTTAAAATATAGTTTATAAGCTGGTATTTGTTTTCAGCATTGTTAGCTTATATGAAAACTATCTTGATACATTGGACATTATATAGATTTCTGTTAGATTTTTGTAATGAATAGTCATCATTTGACTTTTGGCTGAAAATGAGATGCCGGTCACATATGCATTTTTGCAGATTGTAAATGTGATATGAAAGCAAAAGGGGGTACACAGTATATGAATTATGATTTGACACGGGTGATTGCTGCTAGCGGCCAAACACGCTTTCCCTTTGCTGTCTGCTCCAATTTCTCTTAGGAAGGGCTGAGAGAGCACTGCGTGTTCAGGTCAAGATGTTTGCTCAGAAATAGTAGTACACTCACAGCTGCGTTGGCTGGGGCAGGAGACTAGTTTAAATAGCATTACCATTTATCCAGTCCATTAACAGAACTCTGTAAAATAATCCCGACTCTGTGTAAACTACAGGACAGTGTAATAAAATTACAAGCCCTTGTTGACAGATGGGAGGTGTAAGGAGCAGGAAAGCACGGGATGAGAGAGTGGAGGTTAAAAGGGACAGCGCCGGCTCCCTGCCTTCGACAGGGAGACTCTTTCCTCCCCTTTGTGCCTCTCGTTCTGAGGTCTTGCATTTTTTTATGATCCACCTAAGAGTGGAGGAGAGTTCTGTTCAGGGCAATCTGGAGCTAGTTAACTGCAGCAGACTGTGTTGAAGTTTGAAGAGGGTGGCCACTAGGGACTGAACCCAATGAACAGCATATGTAAAACTCAGATAAGTCTGTCCTGCAAGGTAGCTCGCAAGTGTGCGATGCTCCATTTCCCGTCTGAGTTTGCAGCTGCTTACTCAGGCTCATTTGAGAGGAATTTCACCGATGGTACCATGAATAAGCATCTGATTGAAGATGTTTGTTTTGTGGTGTCCTGTTTATTTCTCTGAGTATTACTATATTTACCCAGACATCTAACGGGAGTTGACGGGTCCAAGGCACTTTACAGAAACTCATCTTTCTCTAGAATCTTCCAAATCCCAAAGAAAACAATAAAATAAAATAAAATATTTCTACCTATGTCCTCATGGCACACTTTATTACACTATTCTTGAATAGAAGTTTTATTTGTGGTTTCGAAGTAGGAATTATTCCTTAAGGATTTTGAGGCCTACCAAAGTTCCTCAGATTATAAATGTTAAAGCCAAGCACTTTTTTTTTAATGGCTAGTGAACTATTACTGAGGATGAATAGATTTCTTTTCACTGCTTAAATTGATTGGTCATGTGGCAACCCTTCTCTTAAGAAACCTCAGCTTGTCAGACTACTTTCGGATCACTAGAGTCAAGGGAAACTTTAGAAAGGAAACTGTGGGCTTTGTTGTTGTTGTTATACTAAGGTAACAAATTAATTTCTCTAGTGTAACAAACACTCATCTAAGCTGTCTTTATTTCATTTTTCCTTACTTTCATAGCACAATTCTTCATTGACGTTGGTAGTTTCAAGAAAAGAATATGCTGTTGTTCATAAAATTTTTAAATTCAGAAAACTAAACCCATGTTTCCATTTGCAAATTCTAATCTAAGTTTTGTTTTATAATTGTGCTTATCAGTAGTCTCTGTGCATATATTATGAAAATGACTTAATATCCCCACGGATCTGCTGTGAGACTTGACCCTTGTGAGGTCTCAATAACTGACGTATTGAAATCAGTCTCTGTTGGGTTCCGAGTTTGCAACTTGAATGAGCAAGTGGTGACTCTGGGACGGCATTATGAATTATGGAAAACCAAATTTAATTTAAGAGATAACTTGACTAATTAAATGCTTGGTTCCCTTGGGTTTTCTAAACATTGAATGGTTTCAGTAGACACAGTGCAATCAAAATGATACCCCTTTTATTTTTTCATTTAAGCAAAATATACCTTAGTTTGAGGCAATGTTACTTATGTACAACTGACATTGTTTTGGGAAGTCAAAAGACTCTCATTAGGATGCCTGTAGTCAACCATAAAGGCAGAATACGACAGTGGAGTCCTGTAAAAATTCCTCTTGAATTAATTTCTGCCAGCTCTGATTAAAGTGCGGGCCACTAGAGGTGTCAGGTGCCATAGTTTCCTGCTTCATTTTACTCTTGGCCTGTTTGCCCCTGCCACAATAAATCTGACTTTGCCTGTGCAGGAATTGCAGGTTACCGTTGCTAAGGTTACCATTGTCCGGACTGGGATCATTACTCTTGGAGGGAGCCGCAGTGATGGCTACTACTGACTTCACTGCTGAGCCCGCCTGAGAGTCTCAGGTGCTGAGTGAGTGTGAAAGTTCTGCAGGGAGAGCCCATCTGTCTGGTAGGACCATTGAGGGAGCTTTCTGTGTGTTGTGAATTGAAACTTCAGCGAGGGATCCGATTGTCTGCTTCTGTGTGAAAACAAAGAGTCTTGAAGACAGAAAGTGTAAAAGGCTTAACTTCCATTAATTAAAATGCCAGCCCTGTATTACTTATGAAGTACCACATTGCTTGTTTCTACTTGGCCTGAGAGACTGGTTTTGCCACTAGATATACACAAGAATTTAAGTTTAAAAAAATTACCATTCAACTATTTATTTAAATGATGTTTATTTACTGATTTATCTATCTACTTATTTATTTATCTACTGACTGACTGGCTGACTTATTGAGACACCTCAGTAGGTAGCCATGTGTGACCTGAAATTCACAATGCAGACAGGACTGGCCAGAACTGTGACACTCTTCCTGCCTCGGCCTCCCAAATACTACAGTGACCACCATTTCAGGTATCAAAGGCTAATTTTTAAGTGTGTGTAAAAAGAAAATTACAGAAGTGTACCTGTATATACTTCAGAGTAACCATTGCCACAGATCAGCAAAACAATGCGAAACAAATTATTCAAAAACACTACTTCTGATTTTTTTTAAAAAAATAATATATTTGTAGAAGGAGTTATATGTCACAAATCTAATGAAATTAAAGATTGTAATTAAGATTATCCCAACTTGTTGTTACAGCTTTTCTTCAAAGAGGTAGCTAGTAGCTTTGTTAGTGGTGATGAGCAAATTTCTGTGACACCTGCCACGTGGAGTCTGGCTGTGAAATCTACAACAGAGTGCCCGGCACCAGAAAGCCTAGAGCAAGGAGATTGCTCAAAATCTGCTTTAAAAATGTCAGTTTTTCCCATACATATGTTTGTAATCATTATATTACCTGCCCTCATAAGTACTCATGGTATTCTGCTTTGGGTTTGGAGAACACTAGAATATGAGAGGAAAATTTGGCGTGTTATGTAACCTTTACATGGGAAGTGATATTTAAACCTCAGCTGTAACTAATATGTAAATTAAAACCTAGAGAACTCATCAAGAATCGTAAGGTTTCCTGAAGCATGTATTTACATGTCTGGTTTTCAAGTCCCCAAAATCTGTCTGTCTGTCTGTCTGTCTGTCTATCTATCTATCTATCTATCTATCTATCTATCTGTAATTTTTTAAACCTTGGTTATAAATTAAACCAATAAATTAAAATAAATTAAAATTAAATAATTTTAAACCTTGGTTATAAATTAAGTTGTCATGGCAATCTCAAGATTGTAATTTGGGAACTAGATTCTTTATAAATTTTATCTGAGATATATGTACTGATGGAAACGCTGAAGGAGTTTTAATGTATGTACATGTTTACATTGTATTTTAGTTCATTTAAATCAAGTTGATTTGCCTCTGAAGGAAGTGTTTTGAAGTATTGTATAGGTCACATTGAAAATCTGGGATTTATTTTTCTCTGGAAGTCACTTGCTTCTTGAGTCAAGTTTTCTTACCAGTGAAATTGGAAGGATCATATTATTTACTTTCTGGGAGATATCACAAGTTTCATTCAGATTCTATATTCAAAGTAACATTGTCAGCTTTCTAGGAGGGTGGAAATTCTTTTTTTCTGTTGTTATTAATGTCCCCTTGCAAGTACAATGAAGATAAGACTCGCCCCTGTAATTTTCCCTCAGTCAGCCAGGTTCCTGAAGCTACCACTTCACCTTGTACTCCATCTTCAGTTCAGTAACTGGTAGATATACAAAGTCACCTGATCTTTCCAGCGTCATGTGCTGACATAAGCTGTGTGCCTGTACTATTTCATTTCTCTTGGCTTCAGAAGGTTTGTCATAGCCGGGGTACTCTTTATGAGTTCTTATCTTGCTCTCCCAGTTGATAACGAATGAGTTTTAAACATCATATATAAAATGGATCAGGGTAGAAACAAGTTAAATGTGTTCGGGCACATTTAAATTGCTGTTTTAAAGATGTGTCTTTCTGGATGAAAAAGTGAAGGGAAAATAGATACTGAATAAAGACTTTCAAGAGTATCAGAAAAGATTCTGAGAATGTCTTCCCAATTCACAACAGTTTCTTGCTTTAGGGTCATTTTCAGTACTACTGGAACTGTCTATCTTAATTAAGACAATTTCACTCACAGTATTTTCTCATAAAGTTTTGATAATAAAGTCTGGGGCATTGTCCTCTGTATTTTAAAGAACATATGTGGTTTTAAAAGTATTTTCAAGATTTTTTTTCAAAATGCGGTAAAAATTGCAAACTCTTTTTAAGCATTGTTTTATAATTGAATGAATCAGAGACAGGGGATATTTTTGTTTTCATCTGCTCTTGTCCTAATGCTGGTATTTCTCAGTGTTCACAGGCTGTAGTCAGGGTATGTGGTACCTAATCACCTAATCACCTGTCCTTCATAACCACACTGTTTCTTCATCCTTGACTTTTTGCCGGGGGGGGGGGGGGTTGTTCTTTAGATATTTTGAGAAATTGTGATTTATGAAATCTTTGGACAAAAGTTGAAAAGGGTAGTCAAAGAAAAGGAAGAGAGAGGGAGAAAGGGAGGGAGGGAGAGAGAGAGAGAGAGAGAGAGAGAGAGAGAGAGAGAGAGAGAGAGAGAGAGAGAAAGGAAGGAAGGAAGAAAGAAAGAAAGAAAATAATAATGAAAAGGGTTGCCTTCAGTATCATCCACACCAGGGCATACCATTTGTGGTGTAAAATGTTTTTAGGGAAACATCCCTGCTGATTGGAATGACCCCAAATGAATGTTTATGGGTGAGTTTAGCAACTTGATTTAAATGTTTAAAATAATCTGAAAGAAAGGAGAAATAAGCTAAGTCTGGAAAAAGAATGGAGGGAAGATAGCTTTGCTCCATCACTATAGGCTTCTTCCTGAAGTGAAAGCTTAAAGCTTGATGTGAATAGCTGAGTGCAGCAAGGAGAAAAGTTGATCGCTGCCCCTCCAACTGTTCCAATTGATTGAAAAAAAAAAAGCCTAATTTAAAGTTCTGTTTGTTCTATGTCTTAAACCACCAGAATTCTTGTTTAGGACCGGAGGAATGCTCCAGAGGAAAAGAATCCAAGGATAAAAAGTCATTGCAAGCCAACAATTGTTCCTAATCCTCACAAAATGCTGGAGAAATTAAATTTATTCTTTATTGCTCACAGTGTTACCTAGGTCACTAGGCGATGGGAAAATTGGACTGGGAGTCGAGTAGGCGCAAGCTTTGTTTTGTGTCTGGATGTTTAACCTTAGACACTACAAGGCATCTTAGAGTGTTGTGGGAACTAAGTTCAGAGCCTTTACACCGAGACTTTTATTACCCTGGATTTATAACAGGCTGTGCTGTCAGGAGATGAAAATGGTGTGTGTACATTGCAGTGTTAAATGATCATTTAATTAACACCTAAGGGGGGAAAAACCTTGTGAAATTCTTAGCAGCTTTCACTGTTGGTTTCCTGGGAGGTTTTAATATCCGAGTTTCATTGAAATTTCTCTTTCTAAGTAGAGACACAATAGACATGATAAACTTTTTAAGGAAGACAAACAGTTTAACCTTGACCCCCTCTTTTTCTATAATAATAATTGAAATTCAATTTTCAATGTGGAATTCTTATTTAAAGTTTCTAGATTAATAATTTAAAATACATCTTAATTAAACATTTTGGGTAAAGATTTCTAAGTTTGTAAATGTGTAAATATATCAATATTGGTTAACTTTTGACTATAAAATAATACAAATTAACATCATTTATAAATACATAAATTTATTTAAATTACCTCCTAAAATTTCGACTACAAAGCAATCAAAGTTATCAATCAATCTCAATTAGTTTAATAGATTTGGAGTGTCACTTTTAAACATTTTTTTCTTTTAATTTACTGTATATATATTGTTTTATAAGTCTGGCTCAAAGTAGGTACTTAGACATTAGAAAACTTTATGGCAAAAAAGTACATTGTTTTATTGCAGTTACTCTGGAGACAGCTACTGCTTTGATGAAAGTTATATATAGACAATGGAACAGAATAATGCCATTATCCTGAAAGTTCTAAATTACCTCACTAAAATATCGAGCGAGAGATCTCAAATATCTTCATTCTCTCTTGCTCTTTTATGAGCCAGTGACTAAAAAGGAATGGTCGTCTGCAAGATGGGTAACATGGGAAGCACAAAATGTGCTGGGAGGAGCTGCAGCTTGCTTGCTGACACTTCCAAGATGCGTTTAAAAATGTGCATGAGCTTCTCTCATTTCACCTGGGCGTGAATTTCGATCTGAACATGTGAAACTTTGAAGGTTTTGACCAGATTGTATACTGACACAGTAAAATGTTTCTTAACGTTTTCTAGGAATTACCATACTATCATAATGTGGTGTTTCTGACTTTCCATGTTAAAAATGTTATTGTATTTGTTAATGTTGCCTGTCTGGGTATGTGTCTGTGTGTGTATGGATGTACACACACTCACTTCTATGATCTGCATGGAATGGTTTTAGGAGAACGTTGGAGTTGGTTGTTTCTTCTACTTTTTGATACAGCTTTTCTCTTGGTTGCTGCTGTTCTGAGTACTCCAGGCTTGCTGGCCTTTGAACTTCCCACTGTGTTGTGGGAGGCTCCTTGTTTGTTCCCAGCTGCCCAGAACTGAAATAATCACACAGAAACTATGTTATTTGCAATACGGTTTGGCCAATAGCTTAAGCATATTTCTAGTCAGCTCTTATATGTTAAATTAACCGATTTCCATTAATCTGTATATTGCCACATGGTTGTGGCGTATTGGAAAGGTTCCATTGTGTCTGTCTCTTGCAGGCGGCTACATGGTTTCTCACTGACTGCCTACTCTCCCCTCTTCAATCTGTTTGACACTCCTGCAATGCCCTATTCTGCTAAGCCAGTGGCCGAAACAGATTTATTCATTAACCCATAAAAGCAAAACATAGACAGAAAGTCTTTCTACACCATCACAGGACCAGTCTCTGCTTCCCATTTCTCCAGTAGAGCATATTGGGATTATAGAAGTGAGCTGCTATATCAGGCTTTCTTTGCATTCTGAGGATTGAATTTAGGCTGTAGAAGGCACAATTACTTTATGAACAATCTTGCTAGCCACAATGGGGCTTTTCTAAGCACCCCCCTTTTTTTTGCCCAAACAAAAAGAATTTATCCCTGTCTATGCACTTGTTTTTTAACTCTCAGGTTGGCTTGGAACTCTCATGTGGCATAGGAGATGCTCTTGAACTTCTGATATCCAGCTCCCACACTAGCATGCAGGGATTACATCTGGTGTTTACAGTGCTGGGGAGGTAGCCCAGAACCTCCAGCATGCAGAGCAAGCACTCTGTCATCCGAGTCTCATGCCCAGTTACTTATCTAACTTAATTTTAAATCAAATATCTAAAAGCGAATCTATTTTGTATGTTATTCATGGTAGAAGACCTTGAGAAGTGAGTGCTCTTAAAATCGTTTACAGTCACCCTACTTTGAACAGAGAAATGTTCTTACTTAAGAAATACTGCTGGGTGTTTTGGGGTTAGGTTTATATGTTTTCCTTACTTTGATCCAAAGTCTGTATTACTTTAATATTCAGAAATCTTTTTATTCCCCAGTATAGTTTATTTTCTCAGATTTTATTCACAGACACAAGTAGGAAACTGTTGAAACTTTCCTTTCCTTTGTACAAGAATCTACCTTTTGGTTGGGGGTAGTCAGAATATCAAAACCGTAAAAGTGAAAGAGACAAAATTCTGAATACTAATGTAGTGAGTATCTAGTGTATAGGGAGTGATGTAGTTTTCTCTGTTATCTGTAGTTCCAGGATGGCCAGGTGGTATGTGTGGAGATTCATGACACACATATTAAGAGGTAGTTATACTGAGAGTGAAAGAAAGAATTTGTGAATGTCAGATTCTTTGACAAATAAGTATCTTTTGGAATTATAGAAAACGATTTAGCTAGACAAAAACTTGTCATTTTTATATTGAGAAAGTCACAGTTAAAATTCCATATACTAGCTATTTTGAAACTCTTTTTAGATCTACAAAGACGGATTCCAGTTTTCCTTTTAGGTAATCTCAGTTTGTACCTTAAAAATAGAAATATTTCTTATATATATAATTATAGTGTAGCAAATGAGCTTGGTACTCGCTCAATGTTCTGTAGTCAGGAGATAGGATGTCCAGCCATGCTCTGCATTGTCTCTGGCAGTGATTACATTAGTTAGAATTAACTTCTGTACTGTATCAATTTATTCTTTCAGGCCTTGAAGACTCACGACCTTTTAATTTCCCGTTACTTGTTACTATTATCATGGCTGCAAGTTGCACCTCAGGGCAAGCAGATGTGTGTGTGTGTGTGTGTGTGTGTGTGTGTGTGTGGTGTGTGTGTGTGTGTGTGTGTGTGTGTGTGTGTGTTGTTACTTAGAAATTCCCCATACATTTTTGGGCTCTTACCTTGCCTCCTAACACAGAAGTACATTTAGCCTCCTCCATTGAATTTTACCTCCATCAAGCCATTTTAAAACTCTGAGCTCCCCGCCCCACTTTCATTGTAACCTAGCAGTTGTGAGTGCACACTCTTTATGCATTACTGGCTTTGGAAGACTTAATGGATAACTCTGGAAATGTTACTCAGTTACCTGCCCCACACTTCAAGTTTATGTATAAAGCAAGGACATTTTTAGAATGAACCTTATTACGTTGTGTGAAGTAAATTTTTCACTAAGGACACACTGCAATTTGTGTATTATGGTGCTTGGAATACAGTAAATGCTATGTAACTAGCTTGTGCTACTTTCTGTCCCAAGTAATATCCTTTCAAAAATTATTTGTTTATATATTTTTTTGCAGAGATCTTGTCTTACCTTTCTCTTGTGTTATATATCATATGAATTCTAAAATAGATAGACTGATAAATAAATATTTTCCAACAGATACTGAATTGAAAAAAAGACCCTAGGAGTACATTGAATTTGGAAATAAATAGGCTGTGTGACAAGACTGTTTCAAGAGAAATCAAATTGTTTCTACTAACTTCATTCCGTGAAGTCTTTCTCACAAGCTGCAAATGCTGAGCAGAGTCACCTGACCCTTTGGAATGTCTCTTTCTTTGCTTATGAGGTCTAGTAGGCCCAATACAAACTTGTAAATTTACTTAAAACATCGAGATATTTTGCAGGAATATATATAAATTTGTAACTGGATTGCCTAGTTCTGGAAAGAAATTTGTAGATAGCTGTATTATGTCATGATTTTAGAAGATTGAACACTGTTGAATAAAGGCTCCCAGACTCTAGTGGATGGTTAAGAATAATTGAGAGAAGATAAAGAGAATGTAATGTATCTAAGATATTTTTATAGTTCTTTCTCATAAATTTGTTAGGGATTCTTTATAGAACTTGAAAGAATTACACTGGTTGAATTATTTACTACAACAAGCCAGGGATTGAATTATTAGGTCTGGAAACTGGGATTATGAGTGATTTTGGGACACTTCTCTTCTGTTAGCATTTTTTAATGTAAGGAAGGTTCTTTTGTTAAATAAATACAGCCTGTCTACATTTTGCACAGTTGTTCTATTGAATGGGAATTACCTAAAGCCTTAGCTTAATAAAGAGGGGTACATAACAGAAGATTGTTGGTTGTCGTGAATACCTATCTTGATGCTTGATCACCCTTCAATATACAGTGAGTGGTTAAAACTGACAGTGTTAATAGCTGTCTCCCTCTTAAACACTAAGAACGGTAGCTTGAAGAGACCGATTAAGGTTCAGACAAGACAAACAAATAGGAAATAAGAGATACACTTGATGAAGGGTTACACATTCATATTTTTGTTATTATCTTTATTGTATCAGGCTTGAGAGAAAGGGCCATGGTTCTCAGTCATTTTCTATTTGCGATGCATTGTGCACCTGGACAATCAATTCTCCAAACCTTTTGAAGAGCAACCGACATACCTGAAGGCAATTGACACCTGGGGTCTGTTCTTCCTAGGGGAGCTGCTCCCTAGCTGAGATGCGGTGTTGTCAGCCCCTCCCTTTCCTGGAATGAATTACACACCCAATTGATAGTTTACAGCAAAGTTGTTAATCAGATGCTCCAATTTACCACTCTGGATTCTTTCATTTACAGACCCATGGGGGGAGGGATGAGGGGGAGAAAGTTACACAGTTGCATTTAATAAATAGAAATACCTTTTTTTGTCTTACCACGAAATACATAATCCCTTGTAATTTAGTTGATGTGTTTGACATAGTGCAGCTGAATGGACAAGAATAACATCTGTAGCTTTAGTAATTATGTTAAAAGACATCACAAAGTCTGTAGTTCAAACTAATAAGCCCCACCTAAGGATATTAAAAAATAATATTTTCTTCATTCTTGGCAATGACTGTGCTGGCATTCAGATTCTTAGCACTGTAATGATTTTTGTTGTCATGAGCTAGCCTATAACATGGTTGCTCGCCAAGGGAAAGGATACTTAGTCAAATTTAGATGAAGCAACCTCACTAAATCTTTCGAAGAAATAAGAGTTAACTATAAATTTGGTAGTTTTTAAATATGGACAACTGTGTTTGACCTCTTTCTATTTAAAAGCCTTAGTGTAATTAAAAAACAAAAAGAGCAAGTCATCATAACAATAGTGTCCAGATAGAGCTTCTTCTTCTAAAGAAACTGGGTTGAAGAACAGTATTCAAATATAGGCAGATACAAGAGTTTTTGAGCTAAAAAGTCATTGCTTGCAGATTAGTATTATATACAGTCATCCTTGTGACAACTTTTATAGGATACTTCTGTTGTACTTTCATTAGAATGATTCTCTTTAGCTTTCTTCTGTTTAGGCCCTCTTCTTAGCTCTCCTGCACATAATATTTTAACAAGTTGTATTTTTTGTACACTAATTTTATGTCATGTAATATGTTAATGAAGTGATTCTTAAATGTTCTTGAAGACCCAAGAGAAAATTCCTGTGGTTGGAACATGATAAAAAGAAATCTCTGATGCACTTATACATCAATCTCCAATGTCCATGAAATATATCTTATAAGAAAATTGTTCACAAAGTTATTTGATTGGGTGGCCTTTCTCCTTCTTCATTTGACCTATTTATTCCTGTTAACCCAAATAAGAAAGACTACCATTAACTCTTCCAATTAATTATTCCTCAGTAGTTCTGATTGCATTTTTAAATTAGAAATTATTTTAGACATGGTAGTTTAGGCATATAATTAATTACCTTTCTGGTATCAGCATGGTGAGGTACATGAATTTGTGCAGTCTTTGTCTATCTTAACCACTATAAAGGTGACCTTTGCATTCTGAAATTGTGCTGAAGGTTAGAGTAACTTAGATTTTTATGTAACAATTTTATTAACTTAGGAATCGTATTTGTATTAGGGGCGTGTATATGTGTGTGTGTGTCTGTAAGTGCTTATGGGTGGCTATGTAAAACCAGTCAGCTATACTTGTCATGACTTTAGCTTAGCTTGACTTCTTTCCCTTGCCCTTGTCATTGGTAATTCTGGAGTGTGCTGTGGAGGCCCCTATAGAGTGTACATTCTTACCCTTGTCACTGGGCATCCTGGAGTGTGCTGTGGAGGCACTTAGAATCTACATTCTTTGAGCTGAGTGCATCCTTTATGAATTCTCACCCACTCCACATAGATAATGTTGCCAGACAATGGTGTTTTATGTGCAATTTGTCTCTGATTGAAATCACTGCAGAGCTAATGTGTTCCATATTGTACCCAAGACAACTTTCTAGCTCTAGCTGACAAGATAACTGAGATATGAAGGATTTAACACAGGAATGAAATAAATAGAAGTAATATTATTGTAAATCTCCAAAGGTAAGTTTTAAAACACATTTCAAAGTGCCTTCAATATTTAAATTATATTTTTGGATGTTATTAAATGCTAAAATGATCCCCTTTGCAGTAGTTAATGTTTTCTGCATAGTAAAGCATAGGCTCACACTATACCAAACTCTTTTCCGCTTCCGTCTTGGTTTTCTTCTTGAGTTCCAACACTGCTACCTGTCCTGAATGTTTTGTTTATGTATGCTGTTTTCTGTCAAAGCTAGAATGGAAGCATGGAGAAGGTAAAGAGTAGCGGCTTCTATCTAAGCAATATTGCTTGATTGAGTCAATGTGGGCTCAGTCATTAGCCAGCGTCTGAATCTTGACGCCAGTGATTAGGAGCCGTATGACTTGGAACATGTTTGGTCATTCCTTTGTCTCAGTGTCCTCTGCTGTAAGACTAGAATAATGCTGAGTAAAGACAGAAAAATGCTGTCACTGAATAATAGGAAGATTCACAGACATATCTGTTGCAGAGTTCAATTAATGGTAGCTATGATCCATAGATCAAATGACTTTGGCTTAGGAAAAATACCCAGAGGTTTACAATAATATTAGAGTGATTTGTTGTTGTTTTGGTTTTGCTTCTGGCTAAATTCACCTCTTTTCTCCATGCCTTCCTTGGTGTTAGAGTGAAAAGCCTAGCAATGCAGAGACAAACCACTAGCTACTTGCCCTGACCTTCTACTAGGAACTTACTGTAGGCAATTCATTATATTCTCCTGGGATTTCTGTGTTTTCACACATGCTCCTTCAATATGGAAATCCCACCTGGCTTTGTTACTCACCAGGCACTGTTTAATTTCCCTTCAACACAACAACTGCTACTCAGTAGGTGCTACTACAGCTCCTGGCCTCTTTCTTTTTTCTGCCATGAATGTCGAAACAATAGAGACCAAATGTTTCTATTTACTTGTTATTGTGGTCAGGCCACAAAATTGTATAGCCTTGGAACTTAAAATTGTGCTTCTTTGACTAAGTCTAGCATATTATACAATCATTTTGTGTGTTAGGGCTACTAATTAACTAGTTAAATGCTTTCCATAGGTTGAACAGTCTTTGAAGACTTGGCTATATTCTTCTCTTGTACTAGCAAGGACAATAATCACAAGGAAGGAGCACTTAAGTATTCCTAAGTGGAGAGAAAAGGGGAGAGAGAGAAAGCAATAGATTCATAGAATCAATATTCATGATACATAGACTACAGAAAACACTCAGGCCTTTTTTTGAAATATCTTTGCATTTGACTTTTATTACTTTTCTTATTTTATAAATTATAATATAATTAGGTCACTTCTCTCCCCTTTCCTTCCCCATTATGCTATGCAGTACCCCTTCTTGCTATCTTTCAAGTCCATGTCCTCTTTTAGCTTGTTATTGAATGCATATATTTATATGCTTAGACACATATATTCCTAAATAAAAACTGCTCACTTGTTACAGAATTACTTGTATGTATGTTGTCAGGTCTGACCATTTGACCTTGGACAACCAATGAGTATGCTCTTACCTGAGGAAAATACCGTTTCTCACTCTCAATACTCCCTAGTTATCTATAGTTCTCAGTGCATGGTTGAAGCCTCATGGCTTTTTTCCTGTCTACTTTAACGTGTCTCTTCTTGTTGTCCATTTTTGGATCATCTTTAGGCAGTCATGTTGGTGAGAGTATATGGGTGTATATTACCAAGAAACACATAGTGTTTCAATTTAAGGAGAATAGCAAACATACACTACACCAGAGACTTTTGTACCAATTAATTCTTTGGCATGTAAAATATCTTAATGATGAAAGCCCCCAAACAGTCCTATTCTATACCATTTGGATCATCCAGTCAGCAGTTATTTCCAATACTTTGAATGTATATATATATATATATATATATATATATATATATATATATGTGTGTGTGTGTGTGTGTGTGTGTGTGTGTGTGTGTGTGTTTGTATAGTAAAGTGACTTGATTTATTTGACTTGCAAAAAACTTTTTTTTCCTCTGAAATGACCACAAAATGGAAGTTAATCCTGCGGTAGGAGGAATTGAGAGAAATACTCTTATTTCATTGTTTTGTGTCCTTGAATTGCTGAGGCACAAGCTTTTATCGTTCAGTGTGTCCCCACGTTCTTTGCCATTCTACCCCATGGGTTTGTGACATTTTTATTAGTCTTTTCTGCTTGGTCACTATATCCAATCCAGCAATTTATTACCATCCTCTTAAGTTGTATTCTTTGTACAGGGAGTGGGGAAAATCCACAGTGCTTGCTCATAAAAAGTCATTATCTGTCTTAGCAAATGTAGCCACACAGAACAGGGAATCATGACAGCTCTGCTGGGGAACATTGGCCACATTATGAAGGGCAAGAGAGTGGGAGTGAGGCATGATTAAGTTCTAGAAAGATGGTAAGTCCTTCAGTTGTGGCAAATATGAGTAGCCCTGCCCTGATTCATACCTCAATTGACAGTTTAATATATTTAGTAGGCAGATGAAGTTTATGTCAGGTAGTTCTCTCATTCATCATCATAATTTACTTGGCACCAGCCAAATCCAATCAGGATAGTTATATTACTCTCGTCAAATCAAAGCACCTTTTATTGCACACACACACACACACACACACACACACACACACACACACACACACGAGGCATGCACGCAAAGCACATGTGAAAGAGAGATACACTGACACTTGATATTTCTTCCATCTTGAGATTGAGGTCATGTTTTATTTATTATACTATCATCTTTTGTTTGGTTCCATTTGTTGGAACTTTTTGTTGAGTAAATGACTTCATGATAGTACATTTCAAATCTAAATGTGTGTTTCCTCTGCAAGGCTCAAGCAGGGGAGGAGGATGTAAATCTGAGGCTCCATATTTTCAGTGACAGCTACAATTTTCACTTGTGCTTCAAATAGTTTAATAGAACAGTTGTCTCTTCACAGTAAGTTTGGCCCTCATCTCTCTCTCCTTCTTAGTATTCAAAATGTTGGTTACAGATTGTTCTTAAATTTTGTGATTCTCTGAGAAGTTGTCATAGGAGCAATCACATAGAATGAGCTAGATAAATTTTTTAAAATGTAAAAAATAACTAAAAAAGAAAAGTGCCTACCTCAGCAGCACATATACTAAGATTGGAATGATGTGGAGAAAATCAGCGTGGCCCCTGTGCAAGGATGACAAGCAAATTCATGGTGCATTCCATCTTTAAAAAAAAAAAAAACCTTGCCAGGTGGTGGTGTACACTTTTAATCCCAGTACCAGAAGGTAGAGGCACGCGAACCACTGTGAGTTGTAGGCCAGCCTGGACTGCAGAGCAAGTTTCAGGAAAGGCTACAAAGCTATAGAGAAACCTGTCTTGAAAAAAAAAGTTTAAAATATGTATTTGTCCTTGTGTGTGTGTGTGTGTGTGTGTGTGTGTGTGTGTATACACTTGTTTGGGCACATTGTACATGCAGTGCCTAGAAAGGCCAGTAGAGGACCAGGATTCCTTGGAAATCGAGTTACAGGTAGTAGTGAGATGCTTGGAGTAGGTGTAGGAAACCAGACCTGGTCCTCTGCAAGAGCAGCAAGTGATTTTAATGAATGAACCGTTTCTTCATCTTCCACCAAATAAAATTAACAAAAGCCTTTTTTCCTTCTTTTAAAATTTTGTTTTGAAACACACACACACACACACACACACTAAAGGCTTTTGCAGATGTAGAGAACCTTGACCAGCTCCGAGAGTCCTGTTGAAGAAAGACTGGAGGGATTGTGTAAGCCAGGGGTTCAAGGTCATTATGAGGGAACCCTCAGAGACAACTGACCTGAGCTCTTGGGAGCCCATAGACTCTGGACTGACAGATAGGGAGCCAGCATGGGACCAACCTAGGTCCTCTGCATCTGGGTGACAGCTGTATGGCTTGGTCTGTTTGTGGAGCTCCTGGGAGTGGCATAAGGACCTGTCCCTGGCACTCGAGCTAACTTTTGGGAACCTAGTCTCTATGCTGGGTTGCAAAGATTGGTCCTGCCTCAAGTTGATATGCTGTGCTTTGCTGATGTCCATGGAGGCCTGCCCCTTTCTGCAGGGTAACAGACTAGATGGGAGGGTTGGAGAGGGAATGGGAGGAGAGGAGGGAGGGGAAACTAGGATCAGGAGGTAAAAAAATGAAAAAATTAATTAATAAAACAAAAGGCTTTTCATTCTTTTCCTCCACCCCAAATTTCTACCAAAAATGGGATAAAATGGAATAAAATGCAATTTCAGTAACTTTACATATGATTTTTTAAACAGCTCAATACTTAAAAATAACAGTGTATTTATTGTGTACAAACTGAAAACTCAACTGATTTCCTGGCCATTGGTGTCAGTATGTCCATCATGTTATCATGAGAACATATTCTGGAAATTTATTTTGAATTTTTTTGGAAAAAAAATAGCTTGTAAGCCAGGTGATGATGCACTTATTTAAACCTAGCACTTGGGAATCAGAGGTAGGCAGATATCTATGAGTTCAAGGCCAAACTGGCTTATAAAGAGATTTCCAAGACAGCCAGGGCTATTATTACACAGAGAAACCCTGCCTTGAAAAATCTAAAACATGAAAAGAAAAAAAAATAATAGTTTTTAGGTTAACTTACTGTGGAAGAGAGAGAACACAGCATTTGTGTGCTAGCGGGAGGAGCTAAAATGTTGGCATCAGCATGAAAATTCGGGCCTTGTCTCACCTAGGCATTAAAAGTCTATAATGTGCATTTATCTTACTAAGTTATTAAAAAGCCTGCATGTTGCCATGGTGTCAGTGAAGTACGCAAACTCAGTAAATTTTGAGTGTCCTTTCACTGTGGTGGTATTAGGAACCCTGACAGTCTTTAGAGTTCATGTGCTATACATATGCTTGCCAGTGAGGATGTTCCCATCACTCTCTGAAATACCTGAGTCTTAACTGTAGCTAACTTCTCTGTGTCCAGCCTCATCCACACTCCCTTTTCCAGGGGATCCCCAGCTGGATGCAGTGTCCGATCCATTCACGACTCATAGTGGCAGGCTGCCTAGTATAAGTGAATCAATACATTACATTTCTTTGTTAATTCTTTAACAGGAGTCTTATAGTTCATGATGCTTTTATCTTACAAAAGAAAGAGACTTAGATAGCCTCTCCATAGGTGTTGTCTCTTGTCCTTTTCCTCCCTTCATTTTTTTTCTTATCTTCCCCATTCTCTGTTTCTCTCTGTCTTTTACTAAGTCAGGAAGCATGGGAACCCGGTCACACTGGGGGTCATGTTGAGTCCAGGAATGAAGCTGTTGGACATGCTGACCTTGATGATGAAGCAATGAGAAAGATGCTACAGTCAGTGCATGGACCTCCATCCCTGAGATGCTTGCCCTGTGAAATAGCTAGGTTTGGATAGCTTTCAGTTACGTGCAAACTAACGTGAAAAACATTAATTAACTCTGTGTCAAGAACTAGAGATAGCCTTCTTAGTTAACATTTTTTAATTTGTGAGCACAAAATTATGTTTCCTAAGATTACAATTTCTTTGCCTTCTTTTTGCATGGAGTGGGTAGACTACTATTTTTTAACTATTTAAAATCTCTGTGAGCCTCAGAAATTTTCTACATGATAATCTTTTCATTTTCTTAGTTAGAGATTCTTTCATTCTATGGTTGCCTCATTTGTACATCAACTTTTTGTTGTGTTATGGCTTTCTTGAGAAGCCCACCACACAACTCCCAAATAAATTACACATAGAGGCTTATTCTTAGTTATTAATGCCTGGCCTTAGCTTGGCTAGTTTCTTGCAAGCTTTCCTTATCTTAATTTTTTTCAACTACCTTTTGCCTCTGGGTTTTTATTTTTTCTATTTCTTTTCTATCTTTGTTTACATCTTCCTTCATGACTTGCTGTGTAGATGGCTGGTTGGCCATGGATGTCCTCCTCTCCTTGTTCTCTTGCTCCTCTCTCCTAGTTTCTCCTATGTTTCCTCTCTCCTGCCACTCCTGCCTATCCTTGCTCCTGCCTTGCTATTGACCATTGATGTCTTTATTAGGACAATCAGGTGTTTTAGACAGGCACAGTAACAGAACTTCATAGAGTTAGACAAATGCAGTGTAGATATAAATCACACCCCTGAAAAGAATATTCTCCAATAACTTTCTTTTCAAAACTTTTGCATTATGACAACCTACTCAAGAGAAAGCACACAAAGATATTATTTTTTCTCTCTTTTTTACATGCATTTTACATTTGTTCAAGGACTTGTTTAGTCTATGTAGAAGTTTTGTGGCATGGATAGTATCTGCAGTTTGCTCAGATCCATTTTATCTGCTTCTTCATTTAAAACGTGCAGCCTCAACAAAGTTTGGTCTCAGAAATGGCAGGTGGGCAGGGTTCGATGCTCTACCATGGTTTGATGAAGGAAGGGAGAGAAATAGAAAGGGAGAGGAAAGATTGAATGTGACCTACAGAGCTTTAGGAACTCTTGCTTTTTCAGATATGAAACTGTTCTTAAAGGACCTCTGAGGCCTGTACACCTGACATACTCTGGACAGCGTCCACTGTCCTCTTGTCCCCCTCTGGGCTCCAGTTGTGGGATTTCTGTAGCTTCTGAGGTTTGCCTCCCTCCTTGCCTGCACAGACTTTGGCATTTTCTCTCTGTCTCTCTGTCTCTGTCTCTGTCTCTCTTTCTCTCTCCCTCTCCCCCTCAACATGTCTCTGTTTATGTGGTTATGTATGAATGCTCTATCTTCACTACAGCTTAAAAACAAGCAAGTGTTTACTCATTCCTCTAATGGTTTGCCAGTTATATTAGTCATTCAATAATTATGTATTGAATAAATGCCAGCAAACATTGTCTTGTCAGCCTACTTCCAGATTTCTTCTTACTAAATTGCACTTATTTTTTATGGAAGGTTTGTTTTCATATTATCTCTTCATGTATCCCTAATAATAACCTATATAAAGGAAAGCTGTGCTCATTAGAGATAGATGTATCCCTGGATCACTCTTGTCGTGTTTCATTGCCTTATTTGTGGTTCAGCTTATGCTATGCTTTGAACCTGATCCTCTAACGTTCATGCATTGGAAGCTTGACCCCTAAGTTTAAATGGTAATGATATTTAAATATGGGGCCTTAGGGGTATTGTTAAGATTAGGTAATTATTGTGGGATCATGCCCTTGTACACTGTAAAGATATGTCACTCATATTGGTTTAATAAAACACTGATTGGCCAGTAGCCAAGCAGGAAGTATAGACAGGGAAACCAAAGTCGATTTCTGGAAAGAGGAAAGGAAGGCAGTCAGTCATCAGCTAGACACAGAGAAAGCAAGATAAAAATGCCTTACCAAGAAAAGATACCAAATTATGTTGCTGAACATAGACAAGAATTATGGGTGAATTTAAATCATAAGAGCTAGATAGTAATAAGCCTGAGCTATAGGCCAAACACTTTACAGTTATTATAAGCCTCTTAGTGTTTATTTGGGAATGAATAACTGAAGAACTGGCTGGGACAGAAACTTCTGTCTACAGGTAATTTTATATGAGTGTTTCCAGGGGGATGCAAAGAATTGTCTGTTCATCAAGATAGAGAAGAGCATAGCAGGCAAAGCAAAAGTCCCTTGTATGTCCAACTTGGTGAGTGTCTTAGGGTTTATATCACTGTGATAAAACATCATTACCAAGAACAACCTGGGGAGGAAAGGGTTTATTTCACCTTTGAGCATGTAGTCCAACTTCCATGGAAGATAGAGCAGGAATCTAGAGACAGGAACTAATGCAATGGTTAAGGAGGGATGCTGCCTCCTGACTTGCTTCTCTTGGCTTTCTCAGCCTGTTTATTTTTTAATAGCATTTAGGATCACCACGGTGGTTGGCACCATCCACAGTGAGTTAGGCTCTCCTATATCAATCATCAATCAAGAAAATGTATCACAGGCTAGTCTATTGGGGAATTCTCTCAATTGAAATTCCATCTTCCAAAATGACTCAGATGATGTCAAGTTAATATAAAATCAGCTAGAACATTGAGTCAAAATTAGTTTATTGGAGTTTGTAGTGACTCCAAGGCATTTACTTGTTCTATTATATTATTTGCTAGTTTATAAACTTGGGGATCAACTTCATAAAGATCTCATGAATGTGAATGAACTGTTGGATTCCCATGAGCCCCATGAGCCTTTGTCTTGTGAGCATCCCTACTCATTCTACAAGTATATGCTGATAGACCCTACCTCTTAAGGTTAGACTCTCTGATTAAAGATGATCTTATTATTTGAGACTCCAGTGGTCATGAACAACAAACACGACTTCCTACTCTGTAACAGTATAAATGTCCTTTTAACAAAAGGAAAAGATCCAAGCTTGGGCACACATGCTGTCTTACCATAAGACGCTTTACATGGAGTTTTAGTGTAGCAAGTAAATCACCATCAGATCCTGAATATGTGTTGTCAATAACTCATAGTACTTCTTAGCCTCTGGAACCAGTACCCTAAAAACAAATGTTTTCTTTATAAATTACTTAGTCTCAGGTATTTTTTGTTGTACTAGAGAACAGCTTAAGGCAACATAGAATTTGCTTCCCAAAGCTTCTCCTTATTCAAGTCTGGATTGTACACTGATCTGTAGGGCTCTGAATCCTGTTAGCACTCTCATTACTCATCTGCTTTTTGCATCTGTCTCTCCAAAGTAGTTTCAGAGTCTAGTCTGAGATGTTTGTCTATAGCTGAGCGTAGAGCCTGGCATAGTCAGCACCAGAGATACTTTTGAAGTGGGTGAGTTAATGAATGCATGCCTTACAATTGTGTGATATTCCCCAGATGTCTAGTGTATTTCTGGAAAAACATTCAGTAAATATTTATAATTCAATTCTGTGTCTTCAATGTAGTATATGCATCCGTCATGGCTGCTCAGGAAAGTCTACTTTTCAGTGATCTTATATTTAGGGAAATTTAACAATGTATATAAGCAACTGGGAAGGAAGAAAATGGGGTCCAGAAAACCTGCCTCCTGTTTTTTGTATCTTTTTGGCCTCCCAAGAGGCTGCCTTTCATTCTCTTTCCACTGAGATTCTATAACAAATAGAGGGAGAAAGAAAGTGTTAGGATATTCTGCTTTCATTTTTAATTAGATTTTTTCTATCAATTTTTTTTAAATACATAACATCTAGAGAAACTAATACTAACTTATGAACATGTCAGCAAATTACAAATGGCGAAAGCTTTGCTAAAAATATAGATACTATGACATTTGATAATAAATTACAGAAAATTTTTAATTTAATAAGTAAGATAACTGCAATAGTAGTAATTTGCAGGTTTCTTTTGATGATCTTCTCAGAAGGCTTTAGGAGGGAATGGATAAAGCTAGTGCAAAGACATCTGGGTAGTCCCAATTGCCATCTTATGCCCCAAATGTGCGCATGTGAAAATCATGTGGCTGTCATTGGTTCGAGTGTATGCTGAAAAACGGATGGCTTGTTGCTGCAGTCCAGTTCAAATCCATCACAAGGCAGTCCTGTTCTGGAAAAGCAGATCAGCTAGTTTCAGGAATCACTTGCCAGTTATCCTCTCGGGGGAGCAGCTTATGACCAATCCCTCATCTCTCATGTATGCGCATATGCTACGCCTTGAAGTACAGAACAGAATTGTAATTCTCTGCCATGGGGCATGGAGAGTTGATGTTAGGGCGGTACCTTCAAAACAGACATGGTGATCAGGTCTCCGAGTTTCTTAAGTACAATCACACAGCCCTCTTCTAAACTTTAGGTAAAGTTACTCTATTCCTTGGTGAGTCCTTTTTTTCCCCTCTGTAAAGTGGAAATTGTGTTAATTAGCTCACAGGTTTTTATAAGTAGTAAGCAGGAACATTTTCACATGGCTTGCCTAGTACCAAACATATAGCTTGTTGAGTGTTAAATTCTGACATCCCTTTTCTTGTCTATGAGTGGTAATTACACCGCAGCTTTTGGAGTCTAACATGATTGAAGGAAAGATCTGTTCCTTTGGTCTACTAAGCTGGTCAAAGGTGACTACATATTTGGACAGATGTCCGGATAATGAAATTACTTGGCCTTAGACAGTGGCAGGCCCTAATCCTACTTTTACCTCTGTACTCTAGGCACCCCAGTCAAGTGGTTGAGTAATGAAACGAGACAGTGCTTCTGTCATTACTGTTTTGACTCCCGCGAGACCCAGAGTTCTTGGAGACCGAGATGAATTTTACTAGTATATTTGGAATGACAACATATACATTTTATTTTAAGGAATTTTCTGTAGCTTCTAAATGTACAAGAGGAGGAGAGGCATTCATGTGGACAGATCAATATTAGCTGATGGTGTTGGAAGCTGCAGTCTGTGTCTGCAGAAAAGATCGTGTGTTGCACTAGTCAGTTCAGGAAAGATAGTCTAGGAAACGTGGATCGGGCCATGTTGAGGGATGTGACCAAGAGGTTAATGACTTCAGTGACATCTACTGGTGGTGTTTGTCTGATCAGGATCACAATTGGCATCTACGATGACTGTGGTTGAATTGATGTGACTTCTAGCCTAGAGGTCAGTTACATACATGATAACACCCTGGAAAGTCCTCCTTCAGGAAGAGGGAGGAAGGCTTTATGGAGAGATGCTTTGTAGTGAAATCATATATCTGTTTAATAGTACGATGATTTCACATAGAAAGAATGATTTTTGATTTGCAAGAAAGCCTGTATAAAAAGAAAAGGGTAATGCAGTTGCTTCAGCATTTTGATTACTTGAGACACTAGATATAATTATCAAATGAAACTTTAAACACAAAATCATGTAAACTAAAATCACAGTTCATAAAACATTCCTTCTCTTTCCGTTCTGAGTAACATTTTTCTTTTACCCTGACCCTGTGCTTCCCTCTTCTGCTGCTTGAGCAATTAAGGGTGCGACCTTGGTTTTCTGTAGTAGAATCAAAGGATCTCCATTGTGACAAGGGTCTGAGAAACAGTTGAGGCCATAGGAGCCAATGAGATGCTGTGACTTGCTCATGGCAATCCCTACCATGGGAGGGCAATTGCCATTCTCTCTGTTGCGTAGGTTCCAGACTCCTTGTAGGAAGACTCTCTGAGATTTCAGGCTGCCTGCATTCCACCTGCTCCAGGGGCACGGGCTGTTTCCATTTGTTGTCATTGAGGACATTTCCCAGGAAATATGATGTCCATACTACCAGCATATGTAGGGTGCTACCCCATGTTCTGTATGAAGTCAGGACAAGAAAAGTTCAGTCTCCACCGTGGCTATGTTTCTCCTCCTTCCTTGAAGTTTATATGCTGATGCCACTGCAATAGAGGCTGACATTTCAGTTTCTCCCCAGAAATTTTTAGTTGCACTTAAGTGTTTGGTTTTTAATTTTGACCAATGTTTTTGACTCTGAAAAAAAAAAGAGAGAAAGGAAACTCACCATTTCTTTCTTTATATTTTGGGTAGAGCTTATATGACAGATCTCTTTGTATTAAGAGAAAATTGTTATATGCCTTAGGTTCTGGACCAGAAGAAGAAAAATGAAACATGACTAATGAAAGATAGACTCATGACTGAGATTCATGTCTTCCCTGGTCTTTACCCATGAAGAGGCCGTCACTCATGACTTACTAGCAATATTGACAAGGTGAAAGGTTTTCAGATAAAACTGGTCAGGGTAATAAAGTGCTAGATAAAAGAGTCAATTAGAATAGATTGAAGGAACTTGGAGGGCTCACAGATGACAAACAGTGTAATATTCAATTATAAATGTTCAAATATCTGAGATATCCCTTTTTACAAAATAGAACACAGTAAAAACACTAAAGTCATTTGGCATAGAAAGTAACTGTCTCACGACCCTGAGAGACAATGCGGGGTCCTGTAGCTAGCATCTTCACTGATGGGAAAATGTCTAAAAGTAGTCTACTAATTGTTTCTTATTTTTAAGTTTTCTGCTGTTAAATTCTATTAATATAAATTAACATAGAAAATTTACTGCCCGGGATTTCTGTATTTGAAACAAAGGTAGTAAGTAGCCCTCCTCTTGCAATCTCTCTAGGCTCCATCTCTGCAGCCCTATGTGTTTCAGCAATCTTAGTTTGAAAAACTCTGGCATTATGTGTTTCCAATTTTCATTGCAGTGAAAAGATACTACTTTAACTTTGATTTGAGCAAGGTCAATCTGTGCTGTTGACTGTTGTTCTGTTAATGACTCGAAGTAAATCCGCAGTGAGCTCAATACTTAGGCAGAGACCATCTATTCTCCTAACAGTTAGCCCATCCTTGATTCTCATGTGCCATCAATTTAAGCAGTCATGGTGCTGCCCCTTCTTGAAAGTTATTCTAGGTACTCAAGGATCTGCTGAATACAATGCAAAATCTTATGGAGTGTGATTTCCTAAATTCCAAGGAGGCACTTCCAAAGATTTCTTGCTGTACACAACGAGATTTGCCTTCTAAAAGACTTAAACATTATGATGAATCAAGAAGGTGGGATTATAGAGAAATCTTTAAGTTCATGGGCTATGCTTTTCTTTTCCGAATACTTTTGAAAAAAATAAAATAATGAGAGAAGGAAAAGACTGAGTATCAGATAAAGTGTTACTGAGTTGGTGCTTGGATTGTGTGGTCCTTTCTTGCTATTGCTACAGTGGAGACTCGTTGCATTGTATTTGAATCATAGTCTGGATATATATTTAACTCAAGGACATATCAAAGAGACAGGCGTATGTTCATTTATATTCTCTATTGATGGCCATCAATTGACATTTTTACATAGAATAAATTTCCAAGACACACTAACATTTAATCTACTTAAGAAAATGAAATCAATAAATAGTCCATATTTTGTGTGTATGAATTCAGTGATAGTAGCTAAAATTTTTTTGTTTTAATGTTCCACCTACATATAATAATAGCAAAGATTGTGAAAGAAAGTAGTGAATAATTGAATGTTATGTTAAACTATTTGAAAAAGAAGCGAACAAAGTAAGGCTAAAATCTATTCTGGAAGCTAGTAAAAAACACTTGTTGTTTTTTGTGGGTTTTTTTTCATCCCCTCAGGGGCACAAAAGTTACCATGGCATTACCTTTCCTTTTGTGTGTGCTGGTGATTCAATTTAGTAGTTTTAGAAAACATAAAATGTGCTCATTGCTGTGTTTAAAATTTCTAATTACGAAGACTGGTGAAGAAATCTTTAACCACAGCAGATGTTTGTAGAGGACCTGTTAGACTGACAAGTGATTGACAGGTAAACAACCCCACTGTGCCCTGATATTTCATTCTGGGATGCTAGGCTGTGGATAACAAGTAAGCCTCAGGAAGTAAAGGCCTTCAAATATTTATTAGCTACTTGGCTTTGTGCATTTCGTAACATTATTGTGTCTTAACCGACCTACGTGCCACTTGCTTTTGGGCTATCTGACTACCCTGATATCCTGTGATGGGGTCTCTATGAGATGAAGAAATGGGAATTTTCCTTTGCCTTGTTTATAAGAATTGTAATCCCTGCCAAGCAAAGTGCAGGTTGCAGCAAATCAATTGGTATCATCTAAAGGGGAATGAGGAGGACACCATGTCCACACTGCAATGTTCTGATTAGGGCTGAGTAGGGCAAGTGTGAAATCATCCTTTTCCCCTGCTAATGCGAAGAAAAGCTCATTGCTCAGTACTCAGTACCTTTAAAGTGCATGGAGTCAGAGGCCTGCATAGTTGACCTTCAGTATACTTTGCGTTAATGCGTCTTGATTTTCAGAGTGTCCGTCTTTTTCTGCTCTTAGGCTAAGGCTTTTCTTCTTTTTACTTTTTATTTCTTTTCTTTTTTTCCCCCCAACATTTTGTTTGAGTTTTGATTTTCAAGATAGGGTTTTCTGGAATGCTCCTGCTGTCCTAGAACTAGTTCTGTAGACCATGCTGCAATATTTCAAATAACATTTCATAGGCATTTCTTTTGTATTTCTTTCCCATCTTTTATAAAAATAAAACCCATCATTTAGATAATTTTAACAACATATTTTGAAATACTTGATAAAATAATTTATTTAATAAAATATTAATTTAATAAAATGTTGAAATGGTTAATACCATAGATGGGAATCATTGTAAATGGCCTAAAAACAAGAAAATATGTTAAATAATAAACTTAAAATAAAACAAATACCTAATGTGAAATGTCATATTTTCTTAAATTTTAAAATTTTGAAGAAAGTGCTTTTTTCCTTTTAAAGAAATTTATTCTTATATTATTTCTTTTATTTTTTTTCAGGTTATATCATAATTGCATCATTTTCTCCTTCCTTTTCCTCCCTCCCTGTATCTCTACTTGTTCTTTTTTCAAATTGTTGGCCTCTTTTTCATGAGCTGTTGTTAAAAACTTATATGAATTTGCACAGACAATGAACTTTTTTCTTGTTTTTATTCCCCTTTTATTGAAACTATTTTTTCTCACATAGTATAGCCTGATTACAGTTTTTCACCCCCCATTCCTTCCAGCTCCTCCCCACTCTCCTGCCATCTGGTTCCTCTTCCTTTCTGTCTCTCATTAGAAAACAAATAGGTTGCTAAAGGATAATAATAAAATAGAACAAACACTGGCTTATAGGCATAGGGCAAAACAAGCAGAAGGAAAAGAGTCCAAGAAAGGGCACAAGAAACAGTTATAGGAGTAGAGACCCACTCATTAGTACCCTCAGTAATCCCACAAAAACATAGAACCAGAAATCATAATTTATACACAAAGAGCCTATAGGCTTAAAAGAAAGAGAAAAAATAATTATTAAATTTAGTTTGAAAAGATTTTTTAAAATCCTAACAATATTATGACACAAGGAACCTCCAAAGATGCCTTTGAGTTCATTGAGAAGGCGTTTTAAAAAAAAATAACGAAATTATGTTTCTAAGATGCTCTAATGATTGTCTGAGAGTCTGGAGGCAAAATGTTCTTATGGGTTTTTTTTTATACTTCAAATTGAATGCTAAGAACTTGGACATTTTTAAATAAGATGTTTGACAGCCGATGTTGAGTCTTTCTTTAAAATAAGAAGCCTAATCAGTATAATATGTTTGCCAACTGGCAAAATTTGGAAACTTTTCTTGAGATTTCCTCAGCAAAACTGTCCATCTATTCCTGAAAATAGCTCACTTAAGTGGGGACTTTATGATGGGATTTGATTATGTTGGTTAGAGATTTATTTTGTGTTCATGTTGCTAATATAAAACATCCATAGGCCTTTTCAGAACAAAAATGAAATACCCGTGCATATATCATGAGAATTATATTTTCTGGACAAATTTAAAAAGGAAGTGGAAGGTTAAAAAGTGATTTAAGGTAAAATAACTACATCAATTATAACCGATATCCTGTCTTGGTAATATATGTTAGTAGAAAAAATTTAGATCAGTTTATTATAAAAATTTGTAAGCTATTTAAAACTTGGACAATGTTTTTCCATAGAAACAGTGTTGTAAACATTGGTTCAGTTCCCAGCCCAGTGTACAACATATTTAACCCATATGTATGGAAGAAAAAGTACGAGTGTCCACTTGAGTGCTGACTTAGTCCTAAAGGAATATGTATAGAAAAGTGCACAAGATGTGTGCTCTATATCCTTTTTCTTTAAGTAAAAATGTCTCTGTATGAACTTTAAATCAAAAGAACACCAACAATTTCATTATTTGGTTTTTCCTTTTATGCCTCTTGTGGCTATGGGGAAGGCAGGACTGAAAAATTTGGTACGCAACTCATGGCTCTTTAATTGAGAAGCAAACTGCTGCACTGAATTCCGGTGCACAGTAGATTTTTGTTAATTAATAAGAGGTTCTTAATATTAATCATCTGTTACTTTAAAAGCTCAATCTTAACTTTTTTAATGAGACTTGTGAAGACCACGCTGATCTCTTGTGTATGTATGAAGTGAAGCATACAGCTACAGAGCTATGATGGGAACATCCCATTATGTTTCAAGAAGCTTAAAGTTTTGGAGTCTAGTTCTTAATTTTTCTTTACTTCTTTTTCTCCACATCAGGCTACAATTTATAAAGAAAAATGTTTTACACAGTAGTCCTCATTGTAATGATGGCAGAACGGCAGGAGTGTGGTTGGTAGTGAGGTCTTTGTTCAAACTCGGAGTTGAGACATACTGTCTTGTTTCTCATTAACTGCAAACTTGCTATGATTCACAATTGTAGATTCACGCTTCTCTCAGTGGTATTCACTTTTCTGTGTGCATGAGTGAGGAGGGCTTTTAGTTTACTTGACTCCGTGATTACCTATCGTGCACTCCAGTTCTTTTCAGACCCGCTGAGCAAATAGGTCAAGGAAAATCTACCCGTCGTCAGAGTCTCGCCATAGCTCTGTCCTAACTACTACAAACTGCTTCTTGGTAAGAAAGCACTCTCCACATAAGTTATTGAGAATATATATCAACAAGGATAGAAAAGGACTTTTACCAGAATGCTGTCTCTGCTTTGTTTCAAAGATATCACTACTTTGCATTCTTGTATACTAGGTTCATAAGATTATTTATTCATAAGATTTTATATTTTTATTTATTTTGGTTTTTCAAGACAGGGTGTTCTTTTCTGTGTAACAATCCTGGCTGTGTTCTGGAACCTGCTCCGTAGACAAGGCCAGCCTCAAGCTCGAAGAGATCCTCCTGCCTCTACATCCCAAGAGCTAGGATTTAATGTGTGCGTGTCACTGCCCAACAAGATTATTTTTTTAAACAAAAAAAGCATTTGTGAGATTTCACTTCTTGTTGGAATACTTTGTGTTTCACCAAGGAGAAAACTCCTCTTATTTTCTTTCTCTCATGATGTATATTTTTTACGACTTCTCTTCATCTAGAAAATATGGCAACACATAGATATCCAATTAGCTGGGAATCTTTTAGTTTATATTATATATTTCTTTTTTAAAGTTCTATGTTGTAATGGTCACAACTGTGGACTTTTCAGGCCCAACAGGGGGAGCTAATTCCATGTTCTATTGAGGTTACCTGGGATTATCACATTTGCCCATTTGTCAGAGCCAAGCTACCTGATTTGCATTAGCTGTCCTCAGGGCCCTGTAAAAGACATGGTAAAAAATGATGCAGTATTTTGTAATAATTATCATCTAGTCCGTAATGCTAAATGTATCAATCTATTAGTTATGCCAGGAACTCTAAAATAAGGGTTATTATTCTAAAATGTGGGATATATTTGCTTGAGATCAACACAGTCTTATAATAATTGTAAAATAAAAATCAGTATGGAAAATATAGACCATTTTCATTCTTGCAAAGTCCTTTAGCTATAGTATGTTATGGTAAATTAATGAACATGATAATAAATCCCTTTTCCCTCTTTGCCAATTACATATGTAAAATAATGTAAATAATGTTATTTGTTATACTGATTAAAAACACATACATTTCTATTACTCAAAAAGAAATAAAGACTTTTTAACTCAGGTCAAAATATACCATAATGATACATTTGGGTTGATATTGAATTTCCTTAATTCTTTATTTCTGTGTTTTATTTTCAGTTAGGAAACTGGATGGTTTTATTTGTTGAACTACGTGTGTATTTTAATATGGTATGTTTATGGAGAATATACAAAATTTCTATCAGATATTTACTGTGTTTTGACCAAAAATATGGACGTATATTACACAGGACTCTTATTTCTTTTCAGTTTAGAACATATAAATACCATCATCTTTAAAAAAAAATTAAAAACTTTGTCTCCTTAGATTTCTGCATATGATTATATCTGGTTTATGACATATAAAGGGTGGGTTTGAATTTTCTCTCACACATGAAAATATACACACAGCTTTGTTAAATTGTGCACATGCACCTGTGTTCCTTATTTGCTGTCTGTTTAGTAGCTAATATAGTAATGGACTCATATTGTATATTAGAGAACTGATTAGTTATTGTTTAACTTTTTTACATTATAAGAGCAAGAAACTTATACTTTTCTGTTTAATTTTATTAAGCTTTTCTCCTCTAGGGAGTTCTTCTTCCTGTATCTTTTTAAAGTTAGTTGCCACAAGAGCTTCATTAAAATATGGAAATGCTACCAGGAGACTAAAATGCAAAAGCAGAGTGAATTTGCACCTTTATTTTTAAAACATTGGTTCTATCATTTAGAGTCTTCTCATTGAAAGATTTATCTCAGTCTGGCGAGGTACCTCAGATGAAAACAGTGTTTGTTCTGCATGGACCAGGATATGAGTTAAATCCCCATCACCCAAATAGAAAGCAAAATGTTGACTGTGTTGTGCTCTTGTACCCCCAGCCCCAGGACAAGGAGGTGGAGACAGTAGGACCACTGGAGCTTTCTGGTCACTAACCTAGTCAAAAACAAAACAAAACAAAATAAAACAAAACTATGAAAGATAATATTAGCGTGAGACCCTGTCCTGATGGGATCATAGACAATAACAGAGGAAAACATCTCCTCATCTATCCTTTGCACAGGCATTCATGTGGTGTGTACACATGTTTACACCACACACACTTGTGCACATATACACTCACAACAATCTTGCTAGTTTTATTATTTCTTCAGCATAAGGACACCTTGCCCCACATGAAACAAAGGCTTCATAAAATTTCATACACTCCTGATAGAATGAATGAACAGGTGAATACTTACCTGATATGATCTTGTATGTTATACTTGTACCTGCTTTACTCAGAGCTGTGGTAGGCAGATGGCATCATGTATTAGTTATACATATTTAGTTATAAATACTTTTTAACTATGAGCATATCCATATGGATAGTACTAGAGTTTTATAATTTAGAATAGTGATATTGGGCATAATCTTAAACTGAAAGAGACATTATTAGCTGGTATTGTTTGCCAGTTTTGATGTGATGGCACCCAGTTTTGGCAATGTGACAATGAGTCATGCTACATTAATGGCTAAAATTATATCCTTATTATTCCCAACCTCCCTTTTAGTCTTTGTACTTGAGAAGATCGTTGTGTCCTTATGACCAGACTTGAGTGAGACTAGCTAGTGGTACTTGACCTGTCACTAACCATTCCACACTCTGCTTTGAACAAAAATTAAATTTTCATATCATTAATTGTGTTTCCCAGAAGAAGTAAGAGATAAAAGTCCACTGAAACCTCCTTAATTTTTTTAACATTTTTAACGTTTTTTTAAAAAAATAGTTGATTATTTTGATTAATGTGTTATCAGTAAAAAATAATGGGTTTTCATTTGTAAATAAGTATTGAGGTTAAAAAAAAGTTGTAGAAGGCCATTTTAGAATAATCATATCCCTCATGAGAAAAGTTGTCTTGACAACTGTACTGCTCATAATTAGAAATGATGAATATTTTATTACTCAAAGGAAAATTATCGCTAAGTGTGCCAGACAGTGATTGGGACATTTGTCCGACTCAGTCATTTCCAACACAGATCCATATTATATTGACTGGCTTGAGTTAAATTGTAATCAGGCTTTGTACTTTAAAGGAAATAATTTTTATATAAATTTTCTCAGTTCATAATATTTATTTGCTTTACCTATGAATGAAGAATTAAGTAAACTTGAAATATTCCATATGGATTTCAACCTTCCTTGAATATTCCTGATTTAAATAAGTGGCTGTTTAAATTCAAAAATGAAATGGCGACTTTGATTTTGCCATCATTTATTATCCCAGGCCTCGCACATTTGTCAAGTGTCTACTGTGTGGCAGCCAATGGCGGATGTTCTGGTTGAATGAAGCATAGTTCCTATGGGAGGGACTTGGACCTGTGCTTATGCAGAGCAGGGGTCAGCCTGTTGAGGACTGAAATGGAAACTGCTGGGTGATGTCAGAAGGAAGATAGAGTATTTACAGGAGCTCGGGGAGGAGGGGAGGCTTGAAGAGGTCAAGAGAAAAGGGAGTGAGTTAGTGGAAAAAGGGGAACATGGAGATCAGGAGGGGTGAGATAAGCAGTCAGTGGCAAAGAAGAGACTGAGTGATTAAGGGTACTATGTAATGTTAAACAGAGCCCGAGGCTTTTGGAGGACCTGGCGACATTTTAAACAAACATTTTCCATCTCATAAGATCTCTTACAGTTAATTCAGCAACCTGGTAGGATGCTCAGTTGTTTGTGTCTGGTTACATGTGATATGGGTCTTTCTTAGTATAAATTCGCATCTAATCACTGCCTGTCATATTATTTCGAAACCTATTTGTCTAATGAAGTCTTACAATTACAATAGAAATGTAGTTCTTATGAAATAGGTTTTTGCTATTCATTCTCGTTTTAAAATTTTTTGGTTATTTTTTATTTTTATTTTTTATTAAAAAATTTCACCTCCTCCTCTCCTCCCATTTCCCTCCCCTTCCCCCCAATCCCCCTCCTCCTCCCTCTCCTGTCCAAAGAGCAGTCAGGGTTCCCTGCCCTGTGGGGAGTCCAAGGGCCTCCCCCCTGCATCCAGGTCTAGGAAGGTGTGCAGCCAAACAGACTAGGCTCCCACAAAGCCAGTACATGCAGTAGAATCAAAACCCAGTGCCATTGTCCTTGGCTTCTCAGTCAGCCTTCATTGACAGCCACATTCAGAGAGTCCGGTTTGATCACATGCTCCATCAGACCCAGTCCAACTGACCTTGGTGAGCTCCCATTAGATCAGTCCCACAATCTCAGTGGGTGGGCACACTCCTTGTGGTCCTGACTTCCTTGTTTATGTTCTCCCTCCTTCTGCTCATTTGGACCTTGGGAGCCCAGTCCAGTGCTCCAATGTGGGTCTCTGTCTCTATCTCCATCTATCACCAGATGAAGGTTCTATGGTGATATGCAAGATATTCATCAGTGTGGCTATAAAATAAGGCCAGTTTAGACACCCTCTCCTAAGTTGCCCAAGGAATAAGCTTGGGACGTCTCCTTGGACACCTGGGAACCCCTCTAGAGTCAAGTCTCTTGCCAACCCTAAAATGGCTCCCTTAATTAAGATACCTACTTTCCTGCTCCCATATATACCCTTCCTCCATCCCAACCATTCCATTCCTCCAAGCTCTGCCCATCCTCCCTTTCTCCCTTCTCTCTCCCCATCTCTCCTTACCCCCACCCTACCCCTACCCCCAAGCTCCCAATTTTTGCCTGGCAATCTTGTCTACTTCCGATATCCAGGAGGATAACTATATGTTTTTCTTTGGGTTCGCCTTCTTATTTAGCATCTCTAGGATCATGAATCATAGGCTCAATGTCCTTTATTAATGGCTAGAATCCACTTATGAGTGAGTACATACCATATTCATCTTTTTGGGTCTGGGTTACCTCACTCAGGATAGTGTTTTCTATTTTTTTCTGTTTTCAATCCATCTGCATGCAAAATTCAAGATGTCTAAATGGGACCTCGTTTTAATTTGAAAACTTAGGGGCTGGAGAGAGGTCAAGAGCACTGGAAGCTCTTCCAGAGATTTTGAGTTCAATTCCCAGCAACCACATGGTGGCTCATAACCATCTGTAATGAGATCTAGTGCCCTCTTCTGGCATGCAGGAATAAGTGCAGACTGAACACTATGTATAAGAAATCTTTAAAATTTTGAAAACTTAAAAGATTCTGATACCACATGTTGATTTTAAATTTAATGCAGCTGTTACTTTTTTTCATTTTATTACTATTTTTCACTCATCTGTTTGTTAAATATTTATTTATGTCTGTTCTGCTGCTTTGTGTTTCCTGAGATCTTACATAAGTGATACCTGTAACATGAAATGTCTGGGCCTGGGCCTGCTTGTTTGTTGGGGTTTTCTGTCCCTCCCCATTCCCCCAGCCTTTTTAGCCCCAATGAAAAATGACACATGAGATCTCGATAAGTTATAATGCTGATTGGCCCATTAGGTCAGGCTACTTATTTGCTAACTCTTACATCTTGATTAACCCATTTATCTGATCTATTTTAGCCATGTGGCTCAGTACCTTTTTCAGTGGGGCAGCTCAAAATAAAAGAAATAGAGGTTAAAATAAAGCTGCATAAAGATGGAAAATATACAGAGAATCTTGATACTGTATGCTATTATGCTCTCTTTAAATTGTTTAAATGCTGAGGAAGGAGCAACAGCTGCTAAAATATATTTGCTTATAAATGCTGCAGAATTAATCCAAGATAGGTATTTTGAAGATACCTTGGCTTCAAAATTGAAGTCAAAAGGTATGTTACTTTGGAGAAGAGATTTTGCTTTTGTTTCCACAGAAAATGAGAGGATGTGGATTTATTCAGAGTTACGAAAAATCATCTTAGACCAAGGGAGACCACCTGAGAAATCTCCGGTAGGAACAGATGGCCCAGATGTCTGAGTTCTTCATCCAGAACAGATTCAAGATGCTGTCTGAGATGATCAAGACTCACAAGATACTTCAGTCAGGCAGGACTTGATCATAACTCTAAATTTTCTTTAGGTCCCCATAAGATTATCAGTGCCCCCAGCCAGCTGGAAGTAGCCTGGAATACTATGCCCACATTCCCCTCCAAAAAAAATGGACTATGGATATTATCCTTTGTTTTTTTTAAAATGTAGGGGGATGTGGTGTGGGAGAATTGTCTGTATTCTGTCAATCATGTTTTAAATAAACGCTGATTGGCCAGGCAGGAAGGGGTAGGCGGGAAAACCAGATAGGAAGTGGAAATGATGCAAAAAGAGCAAGAGAATTCTGGGGAGGAGGAAGTTGATTCCTCCCACTGCTTCCCAGACTACCGAAGCAGCAGGATTTGAGCTGCCCCACTGGAAAAAGTACTGAGCCACATGGCTAAAATAGATCAGAAAAATGGGTTAATCAAGATTTAAGAGTTAGCTAATAAGTAACCTGACTTAATGGGCCAATCAGCATTATAACTTATGGAGTTCTTTGTGTGATTTTACTTTGGGACTAAACAGCTTGGGGGCTGAACAGAAAACCCCAAAATCCCAACAAGCCAGCCCCTCATGTTACATAATGGCACCCACGTGGATAACTTCATCCACAAAAAGCCTGAGAAAGCTTGGGAAAGACTAGCGTAAAACATTTCAGTTTTCAGCCATAGCAGGAAAAAAGCTGCGCTGTTTTAAAATGCCGGCTTTCTGGGCCATAGGGCCAGGGAAAACTCTGACTCTTTCAAGCAGGTGGTTCTGACTATGGAAACACTGTTGCAGCTTGCTTCCTGACAAGGACCATGAAATGCCTTAATAGCTTTTGAGTGTTGTCTTCTCCATATTCCTTAGCAAATTAAAGACCCACATGGTCAGAAAGAGATATACAGTAAAGAGAGATTAAAACAAAAACAAAAACAAAAAACCTCTAAATTGTTTAAAGTCCTTAAAATAAAAAAGAATGAAAGAAAGTAGTTGAGTATGGTGGTACACACCTTTAATCCCAAGGCTTGGGAGGCAGAGGCAGACAGACCTCTGTAAATTCAAGGTGTGGTAGCAGACACCTTTAATCCCAGCACTGGGGAGGCAGAGTCAGATGGATCTCTGGGAGTTCAAGGATAGCCTGGTCTACAGAAGGAGTTCCAGGACAAAGATATGCAGAGAACCTGTCTCAAAAAGCCAAAAGTTAAAAGTAAAAATAAAAGAAATAGAGGTTAAAATAAAGTCATGTAAAGATGGGAAATACACAGGGAATCTTGATACTGTATGTTATTATGCTCTCTTTAAATTGTTTGAATGCCGAGAAAGAAGCAACAGCTACTAAAAAATATTTACTTGTAAATGCTGCAGAATTAATCCAAGATAGGTATTTTAAAAATACCTTGGCTTCAAAATTGAAGTCAAAAGGTATGTTACTTTGGAGAAGAGATTTTGTTTTTGTTTCCACAGAAAATGAGAGGCTGTGGATTTATTCAGAGTTACGAAAAATCATCTTAGACCGAGGGAGACCACCTGAGAAATCTCTGGTAGAAACAGATGGCCCAGATGTCTGAGTTCTTCATCCAGAACAGATTCAAGATGCTGTCTGAGATGATCAAGACTCACAAGATACTTCAGTCAGGCAGGACTTGATCATAACTCTAAATTTTCTTTAGGTCCCCATAAGATTATCAGCGCCCCCAACCAGCTGGAAGTAGCCTGGAATACTACACCCACATTCCCCCCCCCCCATCCAGAAAAAATGGACTATGGATATTATCCTTTGTTTTTTTTTAAAATGTAGGGGGAAGTGGTGTGGGAGAATTGTCTGTATTCTGTCAATCATGTTTTAAATAAACGCTGATTGGCCAGGCAGGAGGTGTAGGCGGGAAAACCAGACAGGAAGTGGAAATGATGCAAGGAGAGCAGGACAATTCTGGGGAGGAAGAAGTTGATTCCTCCCACTGCTTCCCAGATCACCGAAGAAGCAGGATGTGAGCTGCCCCACTAAAAAAGGTACTGAGCCACATGGCTAACATATATCAGAAAAATGGGTTAATCAAGATATGAGAGTTAGCCAGTAAGAAGCCTGACTTAATGGGCCAATCAGCATTATAACTTATAGAGATCTGTGTGTTTGATTTTTCACTGGGACTAAACAGCTGGGGGGCCGGGCAGGACAGATACCCAAACAAGCAGGGCCATCCATGTTACAGATACTCTAACACCAAGATTAACTACCAGTCCTTTAAAATGTTATCACATAAGATATGTTTAATTTTATACTGTGCAAGTCTTATTTTAATACCTATTTACTGTTTGCATTCCCTTTGTAAAAATGTAGAATTTGATGTAGGATTTCCATTGGTTTGACTCAGAGTTACATCCACAAGTCAGTCATTCCATTTAAGAAGGCTTTTTGATACAAGGGCTGAATCAAAGTGTGATGTCTCCATTTTTATTTTATTTCTTAAGTTTTTAACTCAGTAACTATTATTAACCTCAATTCATCATTAGAACATATGTCTCTTTGGAGCATCTCAGAGGTCTTAATTCTGATACCAATATTTTCATGAACAGGATAATGCATGATAGAAAACATTTCCCAGAAATGAACAGTCTCTTCTCTCACTCTCTGTCTCTATGTCTCACTCTCTTTGTCCTACTGCTTGTTTTCTTTCTCCTTTGCTCTATGTCTGTGTTTGAAAGAGTCGGGTTCTGTAGTCCTGAGTACAGGCCCTCAAGGAGCTGACACCTCTTTCTAGGGAAGAGTCACAGTGAATGCAGTAGCGTCTGGAAGAGGCATGGTCCTCACCTGTACAGGCAGATGTGTGTTCCCAACAGCCGATTGTGGTCTGGTAAGAAGATTACATGTCCTCAGGACTAAAGACAAATCAGGGAAGAGATTCTAGCTGTATGGAAAGGCAAGGATACACACACTCACCTACTGTAATTGAAGTGGCCGCAGAAAAAGCATGAAAGGCTAGTGGAAAGGAGGAGTTAGCCTTTGGATATCATCTGTTACTCTGGAAAAACCATTGAAAATGCCGATGAGGTGGTGTATCATGCTTGAAGCCTATAGGATATAATTTTCACATTTGACATGGTGTTGAGGAACAGAGCAAACATCCTTCCTCTGCAGAGGTAAGTTGGCAGAGGCAAAGATTTACTAAGTTTCTCTTTGGTCAAATTTCTAGTGCAGTGAGTTGGTGTTTTATATGCAATTTATGACTGTCTTCCCCACCTATTCTTAACTAAGGACCCTGAAGAAAGATTTTAAATGGAAAGGGAGAGAAAAGACAAAATGGAATGATAAAAGAATGCATTTAAAGGAGTTCTTGAGGAAGAATCCAAAGGAACTTTATTGTAAAGTGATGTGGGACATTCTAGAAGACTAGTCTGTTCGTAACAATGAAAGACATCCCCCAAATTTGTTTCCCTTTCCTGAACCTGATGCTGAAATATATCGCCAAATGAGTAAGTGAGGTTCAAGCAGTAGCTTTACTAGGATGTAAATATTGGAAAGTGTCTTCATGAAATGCTGATTTTCAGAGGACAATAGCTCTACAGTGTGAAGAACATCAAGACATGATATCGATGAGAATGGAGATTCAGCCACACGACAGTTGGAACCCCAGCCAGTACCAACATCTACATGAATTTAATAATCTGCAGATACTGCGGTACCCTACTTCCATAAAACCAAGCATGAAAACAGCCTTTTAAGGGGCTCACAGAAGTTTGAGAAATAACTGACTGTAGTTTTATAAGGTATTAATATTCTGGTCATTTCTTACAAAATAATGTATAACTTTAAAAAGGAAGCAAGAAAAGTTTGAACACAGACTTGAAAGTGGATGGGGTGGTGGACACCTTCATGCACTGAAGATGGAAAATGTAAAAAGAATGGTCTGTTTGCTCCTGCACTTGACTCTGAACTCCTAAAAAAGAATATGTATTTTTCATCTCATTTCAGCACCAACAGATACATAAAAACATCTGCTGGATGCAGAATTGGAAGTAAGCCATACTTAGGATTGACTAATATGCTACATTTCATCATAAGACTGAATGCTTTGAGGAGGGGCCTATTATTTTTATCTCTTCATTTGCTTTTTTTTGTCTCTCATAGATTTTTGTCACTTAAATAACCCCCAAGCTATCACAACACACCAAGAAGGAAGAAAATGTGATTATCAAACTGGACATGGTTAGATGAGAACTCAAGAAGAAAATTAAGGCCTTTGCCACCTGTTAAAATAACCTAAAATTAAAATAAAAATGCACAGATATTTGTAGCATAGGAAAAGCCAGACTCATACTTTATATTCTGCTGAATCTAAACTCTGAGACATTAGATGTGGGTAATCTGTAATTATATACACAGCTTGTGTACTTAAGTAAGAAAGTTTGGGTTACTGTCAAATGAAGGCAAATGATGTGTGTGGGATTAGTGATCACTTTCTGAGAAAAACGTGTAATTGAGCAGTTGTGAATAAATGGTGCATGGAGCATTTCTTAGCTGCACACCGGGAGCTCAAAGCTGTAACATATTCCTATGTATTTTTGTCTAGTTATTATATCTTCAGGAATACAAAAGCTCAGATTTGCCACAAAACAAACCTTAGAACCCTGGTCATCCTAGAAAAGGGGATGCTACACAGTTAAAGGGTAGATAAAGGCAAGAGGCTGAGAGCAGGTGATGGGCAAGAATCTGTCAGCATCTGAAAGCAGCAGGGGGCAGTAAAACATTTGAGTCTGGTCCAGAGGACTGGAACTGGTCAGTGGAGAGAGACACGACCTTCCCTCAGGAAATGTTTTCTCTGTTTTATTCCAAAAGACTATTCCTTATTGCTTCCCGCGTCTCCTTTCTCAGAGTCCTGCATTGGGGGATAGTAAGATATAATGAACCTCCATATTAAACAGAAACTACTCATTCAGAGAAATAACTTTTGCTCCTTTCTTAATTAAATCCGAGGCAGGATCCATTTTCTCGCACAAAATATAATACCTATTCATATTTGGACCCCGTTTTCTACTCCTGTGTAAGTTTGTGTGACATTCTTAATAAGAAGGCTAGAGTGAGACAAATGTGGATTATAAATGTGATAAGAAATGGAGTGCTCAGACTTTCTCTGTGTTCGAGATCGTCAATGTAATCTTTTTTGTGTTTTAATATCAGAACCATCTCATTCCATCCTCACAGACAGCCTTTGTTCCCGATTGCATCTTTCTCTAGAATCCTCTTTAGTGTGTTTCCATGAGTCCTAGCTAGAATCATTTACTGAGAATTGACTTCTGATTCAGTTTGCTGTTGACTACTTCTTTTATTTTCCCAAGGGAAAAAAATACTAATATCTTTCATTAAATTCTCAATAGAATTATTCATGTCTAGACTCCATACACTCAATTGTCTATATTTAAAAGAGGAAAAAAACAATAACAAGGCTTGAGAGACTGAGGTTAAAGGATCAGGAGTTCAATGCCAGCCTCTGATGCATGAGTTCCCGTTCACAGAAAAATGATCAGTTAAGTAGAATGTATGTAGTTCTTAAAAGATGGTAGATACCAGCCTCTGGGCACACAGGCTGCAGTATGACTTCTCTTCTGATCGATGCTGGATGTTTGTCTGGACCATAATTGCAATTCCTTTCACGGAATCTTCCAAGTGTTACATTGAGATAGTCTGGAAGATAGGGATGACAAGACAGGATGCGACATTCATCAAGTGCTTAAGTGTGTTCTCGTGACTCTTCATGTCAGGTCTTGTGCAACCCTCATTCCAACCCTTCAAACTAGGCAATGTTGTGCCAGTACGGCAGAGGGTATGAAGCTCGCAGGCTGAAGCTTGCCCAAGCTTCAAGTGAAAGCATAAGACAGCACTGAAAATGAGATCAGCCCCTCCCCCAAGCACATCCAGAGAGCACAATGTTTTCACTACTTGGAAGTTATTTATTATCTACTCTGGGCCATACATGGCTTTAAAACTATTGATTCCACATTGAAGACAATATTAACCTGTCTTTGGAAGGATCACATTTCAGCAAGGGAGAGATTAAGGTAATTATTATGATTCTCAGTGATAAGGACTTAAAAAAAAATCTTATGGGTACCAAGAAAGACACCATTAGTTATATCTGCCAAGAGATGCATGTCACGCCAAAATGTAAATCAGAGTTTGGAAATGAAAAATCATAGAGGATTACTAGTTCACTAAGGGCAAGTGCAGAAAGGCTGCTCAAACCAAAGAAAGAGACTGAGGTCAAGAAACTGGGCATCACAGCAGGCAAGATCAATCCATCACTGGCTGCAAGTGGAATTCAGGGATTGTGTATGTACGATGAAGGGCGAAGGGCTACCACCTCAACATAGACTCACAGTCCCCAGAGTACTCCAAGGTGTCAGTAAAAAACCTGCTGTCTTTAATCATGTGAGCACAGAGGTTTATAGTCTACAAATAGGCTATCAAAGAGGTCCTTTATACTGACATCATAAGGTCAGTGGGTCAGTTCTGGGAGGGTATATCACCAGTACAGAAAACATAAGCTTTGAAGTCCAATAGACAAACTTTGGGCACCAGATTTCACACCTTCCAGGCTTAACCTACAAGCCAACTGGTCAGAGCTTCAGTCACTACCTCTGCTAAGTGAGGAAATCACTGACTCAAAAACAGGTGAGAATTAGGAGGATCCAACACCCACCAGTACAGGGGTTTAGTCAACATGGACTTTGATCTGTGCTTATGTTTCCTATATTTCAGTATAAGTTAATAAAAGTGTTACCCAAACAAGATTATGTTTTGAAGATAATGAAATTCTATATATTGATGTGTGACCTGTAATGCAGCGCTAGTTATACTTACAGACTGGGCTAAATACACATAATCCTGCATCTAGAGAGCTGTCTATCTTTAAACATGTCGTTATGTAATTTAGCGAAAGGCTAGTAGAAGAGCTTGGAAATGCTTTTTGTTTTCTGCTATTTTCATTTTCCATGGAGTCTTATTTTGATGTTTTGAAAATAGGCCTAATTTTAGTATTTTATCATACGACTCATAATATCATCCTGAATTCCAAATTACAAGCTACAAGCTAGACAATGAATGCAGTTTCTTTGGTTTGCAGGAGTGGATGATTAACAGTCATTTTTTTTTTCTGTAACTGAAAAGATATTTGCACTGAGATACATACACTTTTAAAGTTAAAATGGTTGGTGCACTTTTACAAAGCTATTATTGTGACCTTCAAAAACAAATTGGTTATTTTCCGATTCTTTTTAAACAAAAACACTAAATAAAGTATGGACTTCTCCACTTTAGCATTCCCTGGGATAAAAACTCTACTTGCCTGCAGCCTCATGTTCAGTTTCTGTATAAGGCACAGGAAATGCCTCTTGTTTATACCTACTTCATCTATTTCTTTCTCAGTCCCATGTGGTTACTTCCACAGAGTCTTCTAATCTGCTATTTCACTTTCTCCTGTTTTTTAGCGTATTTATTTTAGCTCCTTTCTTCAGCCTCCACTTTCTTCAGCCTCCACCAAATCATGCCACCACCACTTCCAAAACCACCAATACATTACCATCAGATTGAATGAAACAACTGTTCATTAGATGTTTCCCAGCTTTGGAAAGATGTTATCGCCTCTTTACGCCCGTGCTTCTTGTAATCACGTGTCTGTATCTACTACTTATTTTTTAAAACAATTGCCCAGTTCACTGTAATCACCTCTTCCTTTCATCCTGAACCAACTAGCATTGTTATTGAACTTTTAAATCTTCATCTAAATTTGGTGTTGGGTGAGTATTGGTCTTTATCAACTATTTTAGGCAAAATATATTACTATTGCCTCCTGATATATCATTACTTTTTCAAAAAATTTCCTCATGCTCTTTTCTTCTAGGAAATGCTTTCTGAAGAATAATATCATTTTAAAGTTTTAGCTAAAATTCCAAATATACAATACTTAAAGCTGTACCTTTGAAAAAGATCTGATTCATGAACAGAAATACTGTCTAAAGAACATCGGGTAAAAGCCTTGAAACCCAATTTAAGAAGACAAAACTATGTTTTTGTGGCCTTTTCCTCCATGTAACCTGAAAGTTGTTCCTTTGTCCATGTATGACTGTATCTAAACACGTATCCATGTTTGTTTATTTTTGTGATCTGTAGCACACACATTTGCAATTCTGATGAAGAAATTAAGTTACAGAATAAGTGGTGTAAATTTGAAAACTGTTGTCAACTTCATTTTTTGGAATTGAGCTTTGTGCCTAGATGAGCTATGCATGCATTCTGGCTCTGAGTTACAGCCACAACCAATACAAAGAGTTTTGGAATTTAAACCCCATCTCATTTAACATCAAGACAAGATGTCAAAACAAAGTATAACAGCAGATATTCATGTGCAAAAGACAAATATTGTACCCTTTTTCAAATCATGAAATGTTGATTAAAAGGCATGTCTGAATATTAGCACTGTACCTGAAGAATGAGGTAGTCTCTCTAGAACACTTAGTAGAAGATTTGCTGCAGCATGCCTCACCATCCTGGGATTTTTCCTAATAAAAGTTAAGCTTTGAAGGTAGGGAATGAAAGTAAAAAGGTTGCAATCACATTAAAATCTCAAAATTTAAAAATTAAAAATAAAAAAGTTAGAAAATAATTGGTTTAGGAGAAATTCAAAAGAATTCTCAAAAAAGTTGAGATGTAAATGAATTATCAAATTTTGCTATAATTTTTTTTACTTTTTCCCTTAATTTTACATTACATGTCATTATTGTCTCCAAATAGTACTAGTTTGGCTTGGAGATTTTATTCTGATAAATACTAACATTTCATAGAAACAGAAAATCATCTACTTAGTGTCTCTGAGTTTCTCTATCCTGGTTAAAATCGAATATTATTTATAGAAGACCTGTTAAATTGTGCATGCTATTTTAGAAACTTGACTCCTTGCAGAATTAATTTAATTTTCTTTAAAATAGATTCTGTTAAGCCACTCTAAACGTGTACCTAATAAGTTATTTGAGTTATTATTCAGATGGGTTCTTATTGAGTGCTTGGGAGCCTTTACAATTAACTTTATTTCCGTGAGAAGTTTGGCTTTCCAATACATGGAATGCGATTTACATTGTTACTGCCATAAGCTATAGGTATTTTCCCCGTTTTCCAGGCATAATGGAATAATAGTGTTTAGTCACAATGTGGTGTTTTCTAAAAGCTCATAAACTATTTCATGAATAAGATTAGGTAAGGAATTTAGTCTCATTTTATGACCATGACAGTTTAGGTGTGCAACATGAGACCTTGTGTTTTCTGAACAGTCTCTCCAAGTGTTATTTTAGGGAAAATGAAACTCTTTCTTACAGAATCTGATATTGGGTTTCCACTAACTGCGTTAAATATCTGGTTTTAAGTTACAGCGTGGAAAATTAGGTCTATTCACCTATGTAGATGTTTTATTGTGACCCAAAAAATGTTTAATGGTTATAATTATCCAGAACTGTTAGACACAAATGATGTAATTATGACTTTATTCTTTATTGTGATGTAGTGCGTCCCCATTTCCTCTTCTGCAGACTGTCTTTGGAGCTTGCTGTCCTCTTCCTCAAATTCCCTTTTTCCTACTTTGGTTTAGCTTTGCCAGAGCCTGGAGGAGCATGGTTGGGGACTAGGCAGAGATGTGACACTCAATTCCAACACAAGATTGGGACATTCTTTCCATCTTTGAGGAGTTAGCAACTCAGGCACTTTTTTAGGATAGAAAATGTGCCCAAGGAATGACAATTTACACTTCCCTGTCAAGACTATTTATTTGTATTTCAACACTGACAATTTCCACTGAAATTCTTGGTCTCTAAAAAAGTCACTTTTGTCATAAAGAACTTTTAAAAGCCTAGAAAGAGAAAAAAAAAAACACTGGCAGAAAACACACACACATACACACACACACACACAAACGCATATACACAGACTCACAGACAAAGATGGACACTTTAAGACCACCAGAAACAATGGTTAGAATAGGTGTTCCAATTACAGTCACTTTGGTGGCTTACTAAATTGACTCCAGTTCATAAATAACAAGTATATCATAAAATAAAAGCATAGACTAATGAGAATGATTTTTATACCACCAGGAAATTGTGTATGTGTGTGGGCGTGGATGTGTGGTTGTGTGGGTGAGATGAATCTTAGTATGACTAAGAAATGAAAGGTAAATTACATTTTATATATATTATAACTTCATATTAAGGTAAATTTTCTCCTTTGAGAAAATGATTCTTCACTTATTTTAAGAGTGTGAATTGCTAATATTGTCATTTTCAGTACATAATCAGCAGTATGTTAAACTTTTTTATAAATTTATAAAATGACATTTAGGTTGAAATAGATTGTACAGATCAAATAAACATTGAAAGTAAAATTCTCCTTACATATCCCCATCACTTTAAGTGAAAAGTGGAAATTTAATTTTTGTGTGTGTGTGCTAATGATGATTTTCTTGGCTTCATATTATCAGAAATTCATTTTAACTTTTCCATCCTATTTCAGCAGATGGTATTGTTGTTATTCAGCCATTTATATGCTCAACCTCAGACCTTCCTACACTCTTTTTTGTTGTGCTGTTTTGTTTTTGGTCTGGCAATGAGTGTTTTCTCACATATTAAGAAGATTGACAAGAAGGGAAAGTGCCAAAGATGAATAGCACCGGTTCTGAATTGCCACGGCCAGCCACGTGGTCATTGGGAGTCAGGTTTTTCATTTCATGGTGTGAGTCAATGGATTTCACAATGGCATTTTACTCCAGCAATGACTGTTTTGGATCCAGCTTCAGGCATGATGGCCTTTGGTCTGTCCCCAACACTTATTTTGTTCCTTCCTGCCTGTATCAGTTTTTTAGATGAGAAATTCTTGTTTTGATAAAAATCTATAGTGCAAAGAGGACAATCTGGGTCTAAATATCAGAGAAGTTAACAACAGCAGCAATAAAAAATAACCAAGAATAGCCTACCATTTCTGCTAATTTTAAACGCATAGCTAAACGTGTAATAGCCTAATGATAATACTCACTTGTTTTTATGATATACAATTCAAAAGTTAAAAGCCGAAATGTTTTACTAGCTTACCTCAAAGTACTAGATTTTAGAGTTATGAAAAAATATTCTAACCTGTTATAATTTCATTTTGTTCAGGGGTTATGTTAAAGCATGACATTTAGCGCTTTGAAGTTTTTATATGTCCCTTTATGATGTTAATATATTTATCATCATTCATTACTGTTTAATTATCTTATAACCTCAAGTGTTTGCATAGTTGAGTTTTATACAATGAATATCTCTGACAATTTCTAGTATAATTGTGTTAGAGTTTGTAGCTTGTCATGATTAAAGGTTTTTTTCTTCATTCGCAATTGGGATAATGTTTCTAGACTGCTTATACAATTTTGTTTGTTAATCACATTGATTTGATTAACTGCTTTCACCTGGAGTCTCTTTTCTCAGCATTTAGTGTCTTCCAAGATGTAGCATCCTGATACCTTTCTTTCTTCTGTTTCATCATTCAGCATCAATCTTCTTCAATGCCAGAGTGCCCTGGAATTCATGTAGTTTTAGTTATCATAAGATATGCAAGAAATTTATATATTCTACTGTTGTGTAGGATGTCATTTACTGAGAGCTTGTGTTGGCCAGGTTCTGTTTTAAATCCTATGTAATATCTGTATAGGTCTTTTACCGAAGCAAATAACCTTGTTCTCTAAACCTGGACAAATCAGAGTTAGCCATGTAAGCTCTCCTTCATTGTCCATTCTATTTTCTTTAAAGTCTTCAAGCTAAGCTCTTGAGTCATAATATATTCAGATTCTCATGGCCTGGTTTATAAAAGAAAAGGCTGAGCAGGATAAGTGTCTTTTATTTCTCGTATAAAACCATGTTCACGAGTTGATTAAAAAACGGGAAACCATGTAAAGGAAGTGGAGTAAATGATGTTAGCAGGTAAAAAACAAACGAAGAAACACAGCTGGCTAATAAATTCATGGAAAGCTGCCCAAACTCACTAGCAATCAAGGAAATGCAAATAAAAGTGAGGATATCCGCTTTTTTTTCCCTCTCTCATAAAACTGGAAAAAGGAAAAACTGTTGATACTGCCCAGCATTACTGAAATACAAGGGAAATGAGCACATTTCTAGAGAGAGATCTGGAGCAAAACTTTCCTGGAACGTACCTTGCATCACCTAATGAAGCTTCAGCAAAAAGAGACCCGAACTTTTGATTTGATTCAGCAGTTTGTACTTTGGTCCTTTGTGTTGTGAGTTTGACACACCAAGATGCAAAACTGTCTTTAACACTGCACAACATTGCAGATGGAGATAGAAAAGAGTTACAAAGGAAAAACCTAGGTTTCCTCATCAAGAGCCTTTCCAAGACAAAGTAACCCATCCGTGAAAAGATGTCTCCAAGCAAAACAGCTTCTTTTGAAAACCATGAAAAAAAATATGACCATTCATCCCAATGAATTTCAGTAAAGTCTGGTGCATGCAAAATATGCAACATCGTACTATAACTGTGAGTTCAACCCTAAGGTGAATGTCTATGCTCATTTCTTATGTCAAAAAGCAAGGTGGCCTGCCGCCAAGTTACTATGACCCCACAGGTTTTATTTTATTTTTTTTATGAGACAGAGTATCAGGTATCCTAGGCTGACTTCAAGTTCACTATGTAGCCAACATTGATCTTGAACTCTTCATCATCCTTTCTTTGTCCCCCTAATACTGGAATTACTGGTGTTCCCTGTCATGCCTGGTTTGTGTGATTCTGAGGTTGAGTACCCCACCAACTGAGCTGTATCCCAAATCCCCCAATACACTTTCAAAAAGTGTATATTCACTGCCTATTTCAAATTTGACACAGCTTTATAAACATAGAGAATAGCTGAGGAAGTTATATCAAACTGTTAATATTTGTCATTTCAGTGAGAAGGCCTTTAAAGAAATAAGGGCAGATTCTACCCTTTATATTCTTCTGATTCAGAGTTAGAGCAGTTATCACTTGTAGTACTGAAATAAAAAACACCCACAAAGATATTAAAATATTATGCTGTCTATTTTAGCATACACTGATATGGCTCTTACCCACAAGCAGGCAAGGGCATACATCTGGAGTAGTGATTTGCATTATAAGAGGTGTCTAGTGGATATTTTAGTCTCTCTTTAATTGAAATGTATCAAGAGCCCGGTATCTAGAGGTTTTTCAACACCCGTTAACACATACCAAATCTACAATGTCATTATCTACATATTGACACATAATGTTTTGAGGAATATTATGTGTGTGGGTGCCTATAATGAAAATTTTCTTTCTATTATTTTGGGCTATTTAGCCAGAGTAAGTGGAACAGAGATTGTAACAGCCACAGCACACCCATTTCTGTTGTATCTTTTCATTCTTGAGAAGGGTGAGCTGGTCAAGGTGGAAAGACAAGAATGATTCATTCACTCAGCTATCCCAGGGCTTATTACATGCTAAGTTTTGTGGGAACCTCAAGGGCTTCTTCACTGGTATTTTTGCTTTCAAGCAGATTTTAAATCTACAGATAATAAGTGAACCACCAATTCCATGGTAGGTAGAAGGCAGAGGCTCTATAGATTGTACAAGGATAACCTGGCACAAGCCACAGATAGATCCCAAAGGAGGGCCGCAGAATTCTGCTACTTATAAAACACACAGGGAAAATGTGTCGAGATGTGTGCCTTCAGCTTCTGGGAGATGAAGATGTCAGATTCTTACCTTGTGGATAAATGACAAACAGTGCTTTCTGACCCCTCGAGATTCTTAAGAAGCTACCTCACCCCCTCACCGCACTTATCTATCACGCACCATTAGTCATGACATAGTACATTTTGATCTAGTTAACAAAGGACAAAAAAACTTTCATTTTTGAGTTCCAATTAGCTAATAAAATTACCTAAGTGCTTTTACTTTCTGGTATTTCTAAGCAAGAATTAGAGGAGTGAGACTTCAATAAAAATTACAGTAAGCTCCTCTTGCACAACAAATTATGCAAGTAGTTGTTTAAAAGAACTTGCATTGAAGAGGGATGTCTGTATGTGTGCGGCCTCTGTGGGAATTAGTGGTTACTGGTGCTGATGCTGCAGTTTCTGTTATACCTGAATTTGAATCATTGCTTTCCTGTCAGATGGTGTAAACAGAGTTATCTAAACATAATAAGCATCCGTTTCTGTGTGTGCAAATTAGGATACCAATAATCTACTTCTAAGTTTGTTATGGGAAATGAGTAGTTATCAACTGGTTCCAGCCCAGGCTTGGTGTCTGTGCTGCCAGGAGCTGGTAGCTTGGCATTCTATTGTCACATAACAGAATTGTTGGTAATGAGTCACTACTGCGAAGGGTAAAGCTATGATTCTGGCTACAGGGATGTATTTCCCAAACTTTCCTTTCATTCTCATTAGAAGATAAAAGAACATATAATGAAGCAATTTAGAGAATGTACAACCCCATATTGGGGCCGGTTCTTCACAGGAGTAAAAAGACATTTAGATAAAGAATTTCCATCAGATGTCTAGCACGAAAAGAGAAGCATTCTTCAAAACACTGGCGTATTTTTTATTTAATGATGCGCTCTTTGGGAAGATGGTCCATTTTTCTGAGTATTCATCGTAGTTCTAAAACTGTGAGTTTGGATGAAAAGCATGCAGTACTGGCCTTGTTCTTACATCAGAAGAAGTTTTCCTTTTGTCCATTTTATGCTTGTTTCCAAGGACTTAAAATGAAAGCTTTGTTTCAGCAATAACGGCTTAGTGTAAGCTTACATTGTTGATCCCCTCAGTAGATGCAATGTAATCCACTTTGGTAATGTGAATTTTTAAGCAATCATAGGCCTCTGCCATTAACCCTTCTCCGCTAATGATAATACTCCTTGAAAACTACAAAGGAACTGGGGCCCTAGCTCCACATTAGACTTGGAGCACACTTAGCTGAATTTGCATTTCTTATTTTAGCAGCGGTGAATTGGTGAGCATATGTTGAACCTCATCAATACCCGAAGCAGAATAGGTGATTGTGAATCTAATGTTCAAGTGCGAGCATTCAAACACAAACATGGCAAACTAGGAGAAAATAATGATGAAACGAATCAAAAGTGCTTTCCCTTCCAAAATTCCCACTGAATGTGCTTTGGCTGCTGTTGTTTTCTTGCAATATTTTTTAAATTGACCTGTTGCTTTCTTGGTTCATTGTAGTGCAAATGTCTCAAATAAAGCTGTACATGAGTCATTTTTTTTCCTTCTCAGGCTACTTAGATAATAGCTCCCTTTGAACACAAGCAGGGGAACCTATTGAATGCTTCCTGCAGAAAGCCTTCAGGGGTTTGCACCGCAGCTTGATGTAGTTCTTTAGGAGAGAGAAATGGCAAATTAGCCGAAAGGAATTTTATTCTATGACATATTTCCAAACTAACATTGAGAACACATTTCCACCTCACGTTTAGATTCTACATGGGGGACTTTGAAAAGGTTTCCTGCATTTGGTAAAGTTACATGCGTGGTCGACAGCTAAGTTAAGATGTTCTTTGGGGATTTGTAGATGTGGAAGGCTTTGCTTAAACTCGAGAGATCTTTGCTGCAATTCACACTGAAGCTGCAGCACTATATGCCTTCAGGGGTGTGGATTTAATAAACAAAAGATCTGTCACCAAGCTCGGCTCACAGTAGGGGGTAGATGTAATTATATACTTTAAAGGGGGGGAAGAGTGTTGTTATTATTTTACATTTATTGAGTGCCAACATTTTGCAATGTGCTGTACCTAACGTAGAATTAGACATAGTCCTTGCCCAGTGGACTATCGATCTCAATTAGACACAATCTAAATATTTCTCTTAAAAAGTAGTTGTGTTTTCACGTTTGTTACACAATGTCCTGCACTAGTGTAGACGTACTGCTGTGTCTGCACACGTGAGCAGTTCTCTAAAGGCATTCAGAGACAAGATGCAAATGTTAGACTGTATACTGTCTATGTTCTCAAAGTGTTTTCCTTGAAAATTATATATTCAGCTTATAATATTGTGCTTTAAACTTGGAATCTGATGGATGCACTGTTTCAGTTTTCACTTGGAAGAAAAGCAGTTAACAATAGATCTATTAACTGAGTAGGTCTAAATGATATTTATTTGTGTTCTTTAAAGTTGATTTTAATCTGAGTAGAATTCTCTCAGGGTCAGGATAGTTTCTGAGACATTCCCTTGCTCTTAATGGGTACTCAATACAAAATTACTGATGTTGCCAAAGTAATAAATTTATAGAAGAATTTTTTCATCTTCTCAGGACTCGATTCAGCTTTTAAAGACCCTGTCGGGGCAATGCTCTGCTGACTTTGGAACAACACACACACACACACACACACACACACACACACACACACAGATACATACCCAAAAGTGAAAAAAAAACCCAACAACAATAAATACCCAAAGCCAGAAAACGTTCCTGGGAATATCTTTGAAGAAGTCAGGCTTGGGACATCTTTCTTTTCTAATGAAGATGTTTCTTGTCTCTCAGCAAGGCACAGACATGACGACACAGTGGATCCTGGAGAGCTGTGACAGAACGTAGAGCTGTCTTGATCCCCACCAGTGATCAAAGGGCCTTCCCACACTGCAGGCTGGTTTCTAGGGATGTAGTCACTGGGCACTCTAGTCGGCTTATGGTCTGTTGTGGAGACACACAATCCCCCTCAACTCTGTTATAAATGGGGTGTTGTTAGAGGGAAACGTGTGGCTGCAGAAAGAGACTATGTCAGCTGGATTATTGATGGGTTTGCCTGTATCCAGAGGCTATTTTCTCCATTCTCTGAGGTATGCTGGGCTCTAGTGTGCTCCTTCAGCTCCATTGTGATCGTCCAAAGTGCACATCAATTGTGTTTGCAAGACTGGAGCCACTCACTCAGTAAGCAGTAAGGAGGATCGCCCATGTCACAGTGTGCTCACCAGGCCTTCAATTTGAGTCTTTTACAACCTCCTGTCCTCTGGACAACCTTGTCAATTTACTCAAGTTCTCTGAGTGTCAAGCTCCTTTGATATAAAATAAGAAAAATCTTTAGGCTAAACTGGTAGAATTTGAGTGAACATTTGTCTGATCTATTTAACGTACACTGAATATAACATTACAACTAATATTCTTCTTGTTATTATAAATTATTGTTTTATAATGGTTTAGCCAAGTGTGGGTATTAAAAGTTCCCCTGAATAACATTGTTTTGTTTTGATTTACAACAAAATAACATTTGTTTTTGTTTTTGATTTACAACTTATCCATTTGATAAGTCATTATTTTTATGATCTGCCAGTATTATACATGGAAAGCTTAGGAAATATTGAGCCCCTCTTTTGGTAGGTTTGTTTGCCACTCTCCATAGGGAATCATAGATGGAGCTTTGCAAATTGAACTAGTTCTGAGCTACTCCTCAGTACAATATTTTTAAATATAATTTTTCTTTTAGATTTGAGATTGTAATATAATTACATCATTTCCCCTTTTGCCTTCCTCCCTATAAGCACTCCTATGTACCCTCCTTTGCTTTCTTTCAAATCACACCCTCTTTTTTATTAGTTGTTGTTACATGCATAATATGTATGTGCACACACATGTATATTCCTAGATTTAATGTGCTTATTCTGTATAATGTTACTTGTATTTATGTATGGTTTTATGACTGTTCATTTGGTATTGACTGTCTAGGGAAGACTATTTCTACTGCTTGCATCTGTCCTTATTGCTTGTAGTTCTTTGTGTAGGCTTGAGGACTCCTGGGCTTCCCTATTCTAATTTGGCATATCTGTTGTTGCTATTCAGATGATGGCAGTCAGGTTGTGAGACTTCATTGAGGTGGCTTAAGTTTGTTCTGACTTAATTCTTTACACTTATTCTGCCTGCTTTTCCAATTCCCACTGTGTCTCTACTTGCCCTTTAATCTAACCAAACTCTAATCTTTGCTCATTTAAACGTCAATTATATCTCTTCAACAGTAGTCTTCGTTCCTATTTTGGAGAACGTCTGACCTAATTTCCTGAAATATTTCTTTTGTTTTCCTCAGTACATTAGTCTTACCCAGTGGTTATCGACCTAATGATGTGACCCTTTAATAGAGGTGTTCATATTGTAGTGACCCTACCCAACCAGAAAATTATTTTCTTGTTTTACTAGTTATGAATCATAATATCTGTGCTTTCTGATGGTCTTAGGCACCCCCTATGGAAGGTCATTAGACCTACAAAAAAGTTGAGACCTACAGATTGGTAACCACTGATCTAACCTTTTCCCTTCAGCTCCAGCTGTAGCGCCCAAACTCTAGTCCATTCAATAACTTACTTGCTGAGTTGTTTGTGAATTTTTTCCAATCTTGTGCATGCTTATGATCCCCAGGTTCTGTTATTGTTCTTCATCTTTCATCTCTCTGCTCAGTATTTTCTTGTTCCTTTTCTCCTCTCTCTGCTCACTGAATGTTCTTTCTCCTGGCTGTTGGATAAGATTGCTTTTCCAACTTCACCAATCACTTGCCTGTTGCTAAATTCAATGACCTCATCAACAGCATGCCTTTTCCAGCTCCAGTATTTCTCTTGTCTTGCCTTCATGGGACCCATTCTTCAACTTTTTTTTTTTACAAATTTAATAGAAGTATGTCTGTATGTGCTTTTTGATTCCTCAGTCTCTCCTCATACTTTGCAATACATGCTATAAAACTGTATATTTTACTCCAAGTAGTATCCAGACTTTAGGCCATTTAACTCCCATGCTGAGACTGATAGGTCCACCCTTTTGTCGGGGGTGGCAACAGTGGGTGACACATCCACTCATCTCCTCTTGGTTTTCTTGATCCTGTTCATGATCTGAATTTCTCTGAAGAGAAACCTTTAGACCAAGCAGTTAGGAATTTGAAAGTCAGTTGACACCATGTCTTTTCTCTTCTCTGTCACTTCCTTCCCTCTCTCTATATTTAAATCTCATCATCCTTTTATTTTTTGACTCTGTAGAGAACAACTCCAATACCACATCAGTTTTAGTTTTGAGAAAATCATAATTTAAAAAATGTAAACTCAAATTGGAGTGATGGACCCCAGTGACTAGATTCTGTCCCCATAACTAAGAGAACTAATCATGAGCTGACTACTCCCTGCTGATTCACATATGTGAATTATGTTACTACTTTATTTCAGATGCTCCTACCTCATATTAGAATTTCATACATACTTGCATATATATATATTTAAATATACTTACATATATATGCCTCTGTGAAGTGAGTGCTCTTATTTACATACACAGATACACACATATACATGCATACATACATACATTTGCTTTGTTTTCCCTTTTTCTCCTCTAGTCAAAATATCTGCCAAATCAGTCTTTCTGTGAGCTAATTTAATCCTTATTCTCTTGTTTATATTTTTAGTAGCTTGTTTTTTTTTTGAACGTACAGTGACTTTCAAACGTGCCTATATGTATTGCAGCATGAGTATGGGCAGGGATGTTAGAGGAGCAGGTCTTCATGCTCCATCTGACACCCGTAAGGCAGACTCCAGGGATGGTCCTCAATGCAGTTTGTGTAAGCGCTAACAAGAACCGAGAAGCTGGAAGTACTGTGGCCGTTAGTTGGGCTAATCAGAATTTTCTCCTTTACTATTTTCTTGAATTTCTCTTCAGTAAATTCATCATTGTCATTGTCATCATCATCATCATCATCACTATTGTCATCATTTATGCCCTGCAGTGCTTAAGCATGCATGAGCAACCCATTTATGTTGGTTCTCCAGTTGTTCCTATCCTGGGCAGTCCTAGGTACTTGTGTTATTGTCATACCCAAGGTTCCACAGTCTTCCTTTATGCTGTCTATCCAGAATTTTGGGGGCCTTCTTCTTGGCCTTATTCTGTGCACTCCTCCAAGCAGTGCTATCTTGGGGTATCTGCCATCATTCATTCTCATAACATGGTGGAAGTATCTCAAGTGCCATTGCCGTATCCTGTAGTCTACTTCCTTCTGTAGATGGAGATGTTTGATGTCACAAAGACATCATTGTCTTCACGTGACACCTAAGCTCATCAAAGGAAAAACAGAAAGTTTATAGGCTGAATTAGGTTATGCCACCCGAATAATTGTGATATGACTGTCTGTTGTGGATTTTTTTTCTTCAGTTGTTTCCACATGCCTTGTACTGTATATGCCTCACGTAATATGGTCAGTTTGTACCTTCTGAGTCATTTAATGGATTTCCTAAATATTGTTAAATTGGAATTTTATAATATGACCCTGAAGGCATAATGGAGGACCTATGATTAATGTCAACTAAAATCTTGCTAGGCAAAAATATTAAACACGTAATGAGGTGAACACATAATAACACTGGTAGCAGCTGCAGAGACAGACAGAGAGGGAGAGACAGATTAAGAGTTTACGGGTAGATAACTGGAACTGGATTTGTTCTAGGGTTGGTTTCTCACCACAGCTCAAAGAGACCAGATAGAGCATCAAATCAAAAGGTACTTAGGCTATTTGGAGTGGAATTTCCAAGATCAGAACTTTGGGCTAATGTCTCCAGCTTTGGTTGCTTCCATGAATCCTGAGAATTACGCCAGTATTGTTGAGCTGGAACTGAGTTACGGTTTGTTATTGCTTACTTAGTTCCTATCCCTTCTTGCCTTGCATGGATTTTTAAAAAGGGGGAAGTGATTATGGGCTCTTAGTTTCAATGATCCTAAAAAAATAGCAGAGACGTGCAACTAAAGGGCAAAAGCTGCAAAGCCTCATGAAGCCTACAAATAGAATCAGGAGTTTAAATGCCATAGGGATTTACACCAGGCAGTCTTTATTTGTCTCTCCACTTCCTCCTACTCTCTTCCCTTTTCTCACCCTCTGTGTACAAGAGGAATTTCAGTCATTGAGACAAAGTACCTATACAAGACAACTATGAAAGAGAAAAAGCTCATTTGGATTTTGTTTTCAGAGATAGTAGTTCATGGTTGCTTTGGAGGGCATCAAATTTGTCTTAATTCTTTCTATGGGAACAACCTCGACTTAGGAAGAGTGTCTCAGAATGATGCTCTGAGAAACAGGAAACCTGTAGGCAGGCTGTTATTTGATATGATTGTCTGTAGCCAGTGATGTAAGCTGGGAAGCACCAACTTAAATGCTGGATGCTGGAGAGATCAGAGACAGTAAGAGAGAGGAGGGGAGAGGAAAAGGGGGAGGAATAGAAAGTAGAACAAAGAGAGAGAAAGAAAACAAGGAAGTGTCTCATTCGGGTCTCAGTAAATGTCCTCCTAAGGTATTATAAGCTTGTTGATTCTTTCCCATTTCTAGTTGTGATCACCATGATGGAGCATGTCGACATGGCAGGTTAAAAGCTGTCTGTCTCCACTCGAGTCAGACATGCATCACTAAGTTTCTCAGAGGTTTCATTTTAGAAGCCAACCCTAGCTGAAACACTTTATTTATTTATTTATTTATTTATTTATTGCTTTGAAAGATACCATTGCTTCTTGTTATAGTATCTTCCATTTAAAATGTCAGTAAACGTCACTTTGAGTTCAAAGCTGGAACTAGTGACCTTCCTCGTATTTTCCTAGAGTTTTCTAGGTAAATATCTGTTTCATGATGGAATAAAGCAAGGAATGAATGAAAGCTACTTTATTTAGCTTTGCTTTAGTCTGCAGAAGTTCAGTCCTCCACTTGTGTTCAAATGCTCCGGGTTTGTGCTAGCTTACTCTCACTGACAACTAACTGTTCTTTTTTCAGTTCTCCCCGATCTGTGCCCTTTAAAAGTCTGTTTAGGAAGTAGCTGCCGTATAAATAGCATTAAAAATAAACTGCTTATTCTGACATTTACAGTTGTAAGGATATTTCCATTTTAGGGATGATTCAATTTGCAAGAAAAGTTATTAGTGTCATGTCTAAAATATGCTTAGATAATTTTGACTGTCACACATCCCTTCAGGCGAGCATTTCTTATTTGGTTGTTTTTCTTTCTAATCAGAACATATCTCTGACTGCCCAAATATGTCTGATTTAGGCTGAGTTTATTTATGAAGTGGATCTTTTGAAGGATGGTTAACGTCCCTAAACCCTGTCTTAAGTCCTAACATTTGACACACTGTGTTCATTCTGTTATGGATATTTGTACTCCAAACAGAAGGCTGTCTGCCTAACTCCTTTACAACTTTGAATTTTTATTCATTATTCTTTAGGATTCCACTACGTTAAAGTTTGTTCATTTGTTTCTTTGTCTTTGCTTTTCAATGACTCTCATTCTCTCTTGTCTTTCAAAACTAGGCTGAGGTCTAACTACTTTGGTAAGAGGTACATAATGACCTCTAAGTGACTCTTACTGTAACTCTCCTTGGAATTCTTAATAAATTTTTATATTATTAATTTCCTCTTATTTCTATGTCATGTTGAATGCATACTGAGGGAAGATTCCTTTTCCTTTAAGTACTGAAATGAGTTCTGTTTTTTTAGTTGGGAGATTTGACAGTGATTTCTGAGATTGTATCTATTTTACCTTTTATTATTCTCCCCAGTTCATAGAATTCAGAGTTCTGTATGGTGAAGGAATGCTTGTTAAATATTATTGGCTCCTAGGTTCTTGGTTAAGGCATAGAACATCGATTATGTTTGCCTAAACAGACGTTTTTTTAGGGCAAAATAATGGCAACCATCCCGGGACCATATTAACTTCGTTTTAAAAAATAAGTGAAACCTCGCCTTAGATAGACCTGTGTGTCACACCATCCCAAGCAACAGGTTTCTCAGTGAGGCTTTGTTTCTCCTCCCATTATTCATATTCATTCCAGATCGATTGAGGCATATGGCTTTAATTATCAAGTAGAGGCTGAGGCCACGCAGAGCTACAGTCTTCCCCCGGCTTTTCTAATGAAGCTCGTTCCTAGCAGCAACGTGTGCCAGATTATTGTATTGCATTATGACATTAAACATGAACCAGCAGAGGTCTGGCTAATTGGGAAAGATGCCTTTCTCTCACTAACTGCTTGTTTATTTTCTGGGAAGCTAATTTGCTTTGGTTAGAAAATGAAACCTCATAATCCACTATAAATGAGTTTGGTCATATAATATTCATAGCTAGGCTAGGGAAAATCCTATAAATAAATAAACAAAAATACTAAGAGAAATTATTTAACAAAATGACTAAATGTGGCTTTGTTGCTGTTATATGCTGGTTGTGAAACTCGAATTAACACTGACTGTGTGTTTTCCTTCCTTCGTTAATGAATCAGCAAACATTATTTGTAATTCCTGCATTAATTATTCAAAGACAAGTACTCTTTTAAAAGCTTTAATGTTAAAACTGGTTTCTACCCTTTCACCGGAGAATAAACAAAACTTTACCGTGTTATGTTTAAAAAATAAAGTAAAAAATTATAAACAGTTTAAATAATATGCTTTCCAAGATTTGCAATTTGTACATATCAAGTTCTCTAAGGATTTATTTTTAATCTTGTGTGTATGTGTGGGTTTGCGCATGTTTGAGTGTGGGTGCCACTTGAGGCAAGAAGAAGTTATCAGTTCCTCTGGAGCTGGAGTTACCTACTAATGGTTGTGGGCTGTTCAAAGTGTATAATGGCAACTGAACTTGAGAGCATTGCAAGAGTTGTAGAGTCTCTTAGCCTCTAAGTCATCAATGTCTCCAATTCCATAGATCAAAATAGCATAGAAATCATCTGAAACTATATAGTGTAAACAGAGACTTCTTATTTGTTACCCAAATATTCATGCAGAAACTTTATTAATTACAACACTGTTTGGCCAATAGCTTAGGCATATTCCTAGCTATTACATCTTAAATTAACCCATTTCTATTAATCTGTGTATCACCATGAGGCTGTGACTTACTGGTAAGATTTGGCATCTTTCTCCTTGGTCATCAACATGGCATCTCTTTGACTATGTCCACACTCTCTCTACATCTCTGTTTGGGTTTCCTGCCTGGCTTTACTCTCCTAAGCCATTTGCTGAAACAGCTTTATTCATTATCCAATAAAAGAAAACATATACAGATGGATAGCCTACATCATCTCCCCTTTCTGTCTAAATAAAAAGAATGGTTTTAACTTTAACATAGCAAAATTGCATATAATAAAACAGTTACCAAGCAAGAATTACAGTTACAATATTTCTTTGTGAACCTAAAGCTTCATATATAATTTATCTTTTATCATAACAGAAACTATATTAATTCCAACATTGTTTGGCCAAAAGCTTAGGCATATTCCGAGCTAGCTCTTGCACTTTACATTAGCCAATTTCTATTCATCTGTGTTATACCATGAGGCTGTGGCCTATCAGTAAGTTTTGGCAACTTTCTACATTTTCCTTTCTCTCTTTGACTCTACCTACTCTCTATGTCACTGTTTGGATTTTCAACCTGGCTTTACTGCTAAAGCCATTGGCCAAAACAGCTTTATTTATTATCCAGTAGAAGCATATATAAAAAGATATCCCATATCAATATAGAAGTAAATACCTGCTTACCAACACTATTCCCATTACCTATTCATCTGCATTTTGACACTCTTTCTTCCAAGCCCTTTGATAGCTGTTAAATAAATATTGAAACTTATCAACGAGTGATAAACTGAAAGCTGTTTCTAAATGTGAACCTTTGTGTTTTGTTGATTTCACAAAACACAATGTTTTTAGCTTAGAAAGATCATCTATTAAGGAATCATGCAAAACTACATAGGATGCAGTGGCTATCCAAGGTTTTCTGACAACCATTCTTGGAACTACTCTAGGGGTCTCCAGGCAGGAGAGGGAATAGTCAAGTGGGTATTTCTACTTTAGTTTCTTCAATGATTGTAATAAAAATATTAATTCAACTTGTATGCAAGTGTTGATTAAAACAATATCCAACAGCTTCTTTTGTAGGTGAGAAATTGCAAAGGCAAATGAAGTAAAAAGGATAAATGTTATCTGTAAATATTTACCAAAGCTTTGATTTGAATCCAGAGCCATGAACTTGTAGATAATTCCTCTTCACAATAAACATTCTATAATTACTCATATTAGAGAAGAATAATTATATTAAATATTTTATCAGCAAGTGAAATGATTTTAAACAATGGAACATACTGGATTCCCCAAACATGCTTTAAAATTTAAAAATGTTATTGAAAACAGCAAATTGTACGTTTGTGGCCTATCTAGTCTTTATCTGCACTGAGCAGTAACTACTAACTTTTGTTACAATAAAAAGTAAGTTCGAGGATATATTTGAAAATACATCCTGTCAACATATAGAGCTTCAAGAAAAAAAAATGCCAGAAGTTGTTTTTGCATTTTTTTATATTAGTCATCCTGATAGACAATGTAGATTAAAAAAGAGTACATAAGAACTCTACAAAGAAGTATTCACAATTCAATTAACAAGGCAGTGTAAGCAGTCATTGTGGTGGCCCAGAGTGACACTTCTAGTATGGAAAAATAACAGTCAACAGAGCCTTTCACTGAAATCTGAGGCACCAGAAAGAAAATAGAATGTGTGTGTGTGTGTGTGTGTGTGTGTTTTCCTGTGTGTTGTCTGTCCGTCTGTGCGTTGCAGGGAGAATGAGAAAACAGAAAACAGAATAAAGATTGGATTAACTGTTTCATGGCGAGGTGATTAAAGCTCTGGAAGTAGAAGAGAGTAAGTCATGTTGAATTCCTGATTATCTCTAGGGACCTGGTAGACAAAAGGGAGCTTAGCCGTTAGGCAAGTAGTAAAAGTTGGAATTCCTCAATCATGCATTTCTTCATTCAGAAAGTAGTACTGGGTGTTAACTGTACCTCCAGTTTCATAGACAGTATTTGTAAAGGGAGTATAAAGAAGAAAAGAAAGGGACTACTTTTTAATATATAATCCCTCAAGGAGACACATTTGTAAAAACACTACGGTAAAGTTAAGAGATTCCTAATAAGCAATTTATGAAACAAAATGAATTTAATTAAAGCATGTGGAAGTCATGTTAGAATAATTATGATTTTTCTTTAGTTGCAAACAACAGAATTATACCTCATTTTTAGAATAGATAATTGCTTTAACGGTAACACACTTAAATTATGTTTATTAAACAGAAGAAGCAGCAACTTGTCCTGTCTAGAACACATCCAGTAGAGACTGCTTTTGTCGAGGATTGAAGAGCAGTACTGAAAGTCCGTATGAGCATTTGAGTGAAACTGTGGGTGTCAAGTCTGTGTTCTATACCAATCAAGCCTAGAATCCACATTAAATATGAATATCAGACAAGGAGGTGGGGACTTGCCATCCAAATCCTGGGAAGGAGAGACACAAAATTCCCAGTGCTTTTTGCCTAGTCTTTCTAGATCACTAGTTTTCAAACTTTCTAATGCATTGTTCTCATATTGTGGTGATCTCCAACAAAATAAAGTTATTTTGCTGCTACTTCATTATTGTAATTTTGTTGTTATGAATCATACTGTAAATATCTGAAATGCGGGATATCTGACATGCAGGTCCATGAGAGGATCATCTGACCCCTGAAGGGGTTGTGACCCACAAGTTGAGAACCTATAGTCTATAGTCCTGTCTTAGCTCCTAGTTCAACAAGAGACTTTTTCTTGAAAAGTAAAGTGGAGAGTGATTGAGGAAGTATCACAATTGATAGTGTTAACCTGTGGTTTGCACACACAGAGAAAAAAACAAACATAAAAACAAACAACAATGAAAAGTGAGATTGTATAGAGCTCTCTTGTGCAGCCTCATTTTGGAAAATGCCTTTCTGCTTCCTCTCGTACTCTGAGCTGACATGATCAGATGAGCACAAAGCAATGCCTGATATTTACGTGTGCACTGAGGATAGTCAGACGACTGCTAACGATTTGCTTCTGATAGATGTCACTTTATAATTGCATTAGTGGATGGTCCTTTTTTTTACCAAATATTCACCATCCTGATAAATACAGTCAGCCTTCCTCAGGGACTGTTCTTGCTGCTATCTTTGTTTTATCAGGTTTTATGAGTAGGGGGGATCCTATGAAAGATGTACAGCTCAAGTGACCCTTGCAGGTCCCACTGTGGGTGGGATACCTTGGACAGGCATGGTACCACGGGGATGGAGACTGAGTGTGAAGTTTTATTAATGGGGGCTGTGGAGGGGAGAGAGAGAGAGAGAGAGAGAGAGAGAGAGAGAGAGAGAGAGAGAGAAGGACAGAGGGAGCACAGAGACGGAGAGCTGCCACTTCATAATTAAAGGGGGAGAGAGTGAAGGGAGCCTAGACCAACTTGGCTTGACAGGAAGGGAAAGATTGAGAATGGGTGGAGCTTGTCTCTTAAAGGGACAGGCTACTGTCTGGGTTCCTCCTAACAGGTGACAAAGAAGGTCAACATAGTTCTACATTTGCCTTTTTTTTCTATTTTTATTTTATTTTCCATCGTTTTGTGTCCCTCATTTAATGACAACATTACTTTCTAGTTTTTCACTTTAAAGCACCTAGGAATCATGAAGTGTTACGTATTCTATAATTACATGTTCTTACTAGATAATTATTAGTCTTTATTAGCATTAAATATAATTTCTCATGCTTTAGGGATTTTTTCTATTTGGCAAGCATATTTTTATTTTCTGAAATATAGTGATGAGAGAACAACCTACTGAAGAATATTTTTACTAAAATGTGAAGCATTTACAAGTTAAGTTACCAAGTCATGACTTTGTAGAGTTAGAATTTTCTAGATCATACAATCCAGCATTCCACAAAGAGGAGTTCTGTTTTTTGTTTTAGTTTTGTTTTGTGTAACTAGATCTCACAATGTAACTCTGACTGTAGTGACATGCCCTATATAGTCCAGGCTAGCCTCAAACTCAGAGACCCACTTACCTCTGCTTCCCAAGTGCTGGAATTACAGGCATGTACCACCATGCACAGCTAAGAAGTCTTAACATATGTGGAGATCAAATGTGAGGGATGAGATGGATTCCCTTGCATATAGGAAAATCTGTTTACCAACTAGAGCTGTCTAAGCACATAAAAGGAATTTAGCAAAAAGAGAAGTAAAAAAATATAATCAACTTATCGTAGACTGTCATACTCCCATAAAAGGGAACTTAGCTCTGTATTGAGAGTTAATACATGAAGTGGTGATATAGAGTGCATGTGCATTTCCACAGCTGTATGATTTGAGACAATGTTTGCTGTGTTGTCCTCTAGTCCTCTTGCTATACTTTTATTTGCTCATGTTTTAAATAGAATCTCAGAATGTGGCCAGGCTAGTCTTAGGTTACTGGACTAAGTTTCAACTAATCCTCTTACTGCTGCTATTGCTTCCCAAATAACCAAAGGAGCATGCTATCATCTCTAGCTTAGTACTCAGAGTTTCCAAGAATGATCTGTCAGTAAGTTTTTGGGTAATGAATATAGTAGCTATAATATTTTTGATGAGCAAATATTTGACAAAAAGCAATTAAAAGGATGAAAAGCTTATTGGGCTCATGATTTAAGGGGACATAGAACATCCTGTTGGGAAGACATCGTAGCAGGAGTGACCTGTGGGTGTAGCAGAAGAGTAGAACGAGTGGTTATGTATGTCATTGTGGCAGTCAGGAAGCAGATACAAATGATTTCAGATGTTTTTTCTTTTCCTCTCACAAACCCCCTCTCTTTTTAGTTAGGGACCACAGCACAAGGGGACTTATTACCCACTCATTTCATCTTCTACGGAAATAGCTGCAGAGAACCACCAAAGGTGTGCTTCTTTAATTTTCTAGTTGTTTAGAAAATTGTCTTTCAGTCCAACAAAGCTGACAATTAAGGTTGCCAATCACAGGGAACCTGTGGTACTCACATACAAAGGGTAAAGAAGGAGTTGGAATGGAGCCTGAAGATTGGGAAAGAAGGCAAACAGGCCCTTTAGTGTGCTTAAGGAATGCCAAACCTTAATTTTAAGAGTAGACATCGTGTCTATATAGAGAAAAATAAAATAGTGGCTTTATGTATAATGAATATGTGAGAAATCTGACACTATATAATTTATTACCTTTATTGTGATGTGAATTAATGTATTATGAGTGTTAGAAAGCTTTTCTTAAGAAATGGAGGGAAGAAAGAAATATGATTATTCAAAGTTTGGATTTACAAGACCACCAGTCCCCCATATTATTCTTGGGCAAGGCACTGACCAATTCAGGAGACTTCCCTTTTCCTATGACAGCTCAGTTTCACCAGGGTGGGACAGTCAAACTGAAAACCTCTACTCCCCAAAGGCTCAACTAGTTTGAAAATTTATACCTACCTAACTTACAGATTGAAAAAAACATTTGTTTTAGGATTGCTACTTGGTAATAACACTAATATGGAATTAATAGTAAAGTAACATTTTGAAGGGCTAATTATTTACCAGAGATACTATATGTTTAAAACTTTTAGATCTAGACTTTAAGTCTAGGCTTTTATTTCTAGCTACAGTCATACTCTGAAATAAATTGCAAGATTTTCTTTATGTCTGCCCGGGCAGTATCTGAAGTGTAGATTAGTTAAGTAACCAATGGGCTGATGGGGGTAATTGAGGACTCCATAGTAACACGTTCAGCTACTTCCTGCAGTGCGGTGAGCTCTTTTACCTTCCTTCATTTCCCTGTCGTTCTTCTTGCTCTTGGTGTTAGGTCTTACCTGTCAACTTAATCTCTGCAGTGACTGCTCCATGGTGGGTTTTATTACACTATAACCTGGATACCACCTTACACTGGAAACTTTGAGATATAGTGAGGCTTGTGATTGTTTTTTTGACATTGTGATCTCAGGATGAACTGATAATCTCTTATGCTTTAAGGACTAGCCGTAATTGGCATTTTTTGTATATAGCACATAGGCTACTGTGCTGGATAGTTTTATGTCAACCTGACATAAGTATCTTATTTTAAAAAGGCCCAACTTATTTTGGGTGGTGTCATCCCTAAGCTGGATGTCTTGGATTCTATAAGAAAGCAGACTGAGCAAGCCATGTGAAGCAAGCCATTGAGCAACACTCCTCCATGACCTCTGATCAGCTTCTGCCTTCAGGTTCCTGTCGTCCTTGAGCTGATGTCCTGACTTGCTTTGATGATGAACTGTGATGTGGAAGTGTAAGCTGAATAAACCCTTTCTTCCCAAGTTGCTTTGGTCATAGTGTTTCATCAAAGCAGGAATAACCCAAACCATGACAGTTACCTTCCTGCTATGTGATAGAAGAATCATAGGAAAATGGAAAACAACATACTGCAAAGTCAGCATATAATTAACACTAAGAAAAATAAGGGACAAAAGCAGAGAAATAATCAATGGAGATACTATTTTGGTTAGGACAGTCAGGAAAAGCTACTTCCTAGAAATGCTGTCTGTGAAGACAGAGTGACTATGGGGGAATTAATATCCCTGAGAAGGTTCTGGCAAAGTTCAAAGACCTTGAGTGTAGAACTTGATTCTTGACTGATTTTTTTTGCTGAAGTCCTTAGTGATCAGTGTTGTTCTGCCACATGGTCTGTCCAATAACAACAAAGAGACATGCAAAGAAGTGAAATACTGAGTTTAGCGGAAGAATATATTATATATCAATTATGTATCAGGTACACAAATGACAATATATGACATTCCGTTCTCTGGCAACATTTAGGCACTTTGAAGTTTGTTAAAGATCAGATGTTTTTTATTAGTATTATACAGCTATTTTTAAATATTTTTTATTTTTGAGAATGTTTTCCTTCTATATGCTTATATATAGCACGTGAATATTTGGTCATGCAGAGGTGGGAAGCCAGCATCAGATCCCCTGGAACTGCAGTTCCAGAAGATTTTGACACATGTGAGTGCTTGGACCAGAACCCAGATCCTTTGCAAGAGCAGAAAATGCTGTTAACCCTTGAGTGCCCTTTCCTCCTCCTTAAGGCATTTTTAAATATTTTTTTTTCTGTTGCCCATATTTTCCCCGGTAGAAACTTCACAAATTTTTTTTGCAATGAGGTGTAATTAGTTTCTACTTTCGAAGTTAGAGATGTGAATTTCTATAGATATGCCTGAATACAACATGAAAAATTCTCATATGTTCTTTTGTGAATGGATTGCCTGTAGACTATTAACCTTTCAACTGCTCTCCTTCCCCTATTATTACTGTGTCCACTTAACCAACATATGCAGCGTCTTGGATTAAAAGAGTTAATACCCTGTGGAACTAAAGTTCTGGCCTCCCTTCCCCACCCTTTATCTCATAAATACACATGCATACATACATACATGTAAATATATTTCTTAATTGTCCTCTTGATAAGATCCTTATATGGAGTTGGCCCCTAAGGAAGCAGTTATAAACTTCAGATCTCTTTTAGCTTTACTAATGATTTCTTGTTTCTGTCCTAAGTATTTTCAAAGAATTTTGCTGAATTTCTTTTAATAATAAGTAATAGGAAATAGATGCTAGTGTTGCTTTTTTAAATGAAGGTCATGTTAAGTAACCAACCTTTTTGCAGTTATTTATTTCATGGGTTGTTAGCAAAGTTAGGACAGTAACTTAGAAACCTGGCATTTAATTTAGCTATTGAACTAGAGCTGAGAGACAGTGTGTCATTTCTACATGAACTAAGTCAAATTTGGACCTTTATATATTTTCTGACTCACATATACCTGAGTAGACAAGAAGTGAAGAGATTGATCTGGGCAGTCAACAAGTGGCTTTCAGGTTCTTTCCTCAACTTACTCAATTTTGGACTTTTCTTTTTCTGATTCTTTTGTTTAAAATAATAACAAAAGTATTTGAGGTACAAAGCTGATTTATACTTTATTAAAAACAGTATTATTAAATATGGCTATTTTTTAATTGTACCAGCACCTTGAGTTTAGAAAACTTACTTGAGAGCTATTTAACAAACTAGCTGTAAACCTGAGGGAAAAAGGAAGAGAACCTCCGATTTTTCACTCATTTGAAAGGGCTTGCTCATTTTGGATAAATTATTGGGTAATTTTTCATGGATATCGCTCACAAGAAAGGAGTTTGGGGGCATATTTCAATGATTCATTTTGGGCGCCTCATACATTTTTAAATTACACTTATGTAGATTTTCCCATCAGACAGGGTTGTGGTTGCCGTAAAGGCCTTTTCTTCATTACCTTAGAATCACAGAGGATTTTTAAATATCTATTGCTACCCAGTCCACAAAGGTCAGTTTTACTCCACAGAGAGGATTGCTGGTCACAGTGACTCTGGTTTTGATGCTGAAAAGTATTTCCATGATAATATCAGAGTGCATTAAGCTGTAGTTTGTCCCTAAAAAGATTCAAAACAGGATTCTTTGATGTCAGCTTTGGAGCAGGATATACCCAGCGTCCCATTTAGTCAGAAATATGAAAGGTCTGTGCTAACATGATTTACATATCACACTTCTGTAGATGTTCATGGTAAATAATAGAAATGTGTAAGCATTCCTACATCAAGGCAAATTCACTTTATTCCCTGACACACACAGTGAAGCTTATTTTGGGATAATGGCTACATATGTTCAGGAAATTGGGCTCCTGAGTCCACTGTCAGAGCATTTTCCAGGAAAAAAAATGCATGTATTGTTTGAAGACAACAGGGAGAGGTCCTTCCATTATTTATGCAACGACTTTTTTATGAGAACCAGTACCAATATTTTATTGCTCTCTTGCCTAACAAATAGACTATCCATTATGGTTAATTGTGTATTTTGACAAAATGACAGATAGTATATATTCTTAATATATTGCAAATGATTCTAATATTCAAACCATGAACAACTCTTTAGCATGACAATGGAGCAGAACCTGATTTTAATTTTTTTTAATTGAATAAGGAATTTTAGTTTCTCAGGAGCCTACTTCCTCATGCATTCAACAAATATTTGTTAAAAGCCATTGCATGGCGGAAGGAATTTCAGTGGCAGGACAATAAACAGTGACTTCAGGAGACTCAGAATTTAATACCATAATAGGTACAAAAGTTATGCTTGATGATTCTTTTTAGAAGTATAGAAGAGTCGTCAATTATTTTCCGTGTACTTTACATAAAGGCTGTGGGGCAAAGGCCACTTTAAGAAAGCATAGCTGCAAGTATAAACTTAAAGAGGATAAGGTGGCTAGGCCCTTTCTGGGTACCAACAGGATTTGGTGTGGTTGAAATACAGATTGTTTTGAAGGTTGTAACAATAATCAAGTTCTAATAGAAAGACAGATTGTCTTCTGATTCTGAAATGGTCTGTAATCACTTGATTTGGATCTCTATCATGAAGGGCCTAAGTTGTAACAATTAGAAAGCAATGAAATTTCTGTCTAATGAGGTTCAGAGGACTCTTCTGGGTCTTGGTATCATTATTACTTTTCTAAGAATCAATGTCCCTAGCATGGTTTATAATACATTGTCAAATTCGTGTAGAATTATTCTAGTTGTCTTTATTAGTAAATTATTGCAATTCATTGCTGATCCTGTGTTATAAATACAAAGCCCACAGACCTCCCTCTCCCAAAACTTTGATTTTTTTTCCTATTTTCCTCATTCTTATTAGAACTTTAAAAAAAAAATAGAATGCAATACCATGCCATCATATTCACTCCCTTTATTCTTCTTCACCTTTCTCCTACTACTTTGGAATCCCTTCTTTCTAACCTAATCCCCCCTATTATATGTTCATGGTTTAAATGGCCACATAACTAATATCTAGATGACAGGGTTTCATAAAATTCCCCAAGATTTAACTCTTCAAAGATCCTAGGCCCTTATTTTGTGGTCTTCCCTGGGTCTTGAAGGGAATATTATAAATGACCCCTTATGTGGTTGAAGACTCAACATCCTTTTGTTTCCAGCACTTTGACCACTTATGGATCTCCATATTAGTCATTGTCTGCCACCAAAGGAAACTTTCTGATCCAGACTTGAATGCTGCTCTTGTGGATATAAACACACATATGTAGAACACAGTTTGATAGTTGTTTAACAAATCTTTAGTAGGAAATTCCTATCTAGATACTATAACATCCTAACATATTCAGGTTTACAGACAAGCATATGTGTATTTCTTACCAAGGAACGGAATTTAGATACAATTAGAAAGTAGTTCATGTCTATCATGTCTTCAGCAACAGAGACTTTCTTTCTAGTTCTGGTGGGCAACCAAGAGTAGTTGCAATAACTTTTAGTGTTTACTGAGTATTTGGGAGCTCTGTTGCTTTTCCTTTCTCGAAATTAAAGTTTGTCCCTCTTGTGCTACCTCTCTTTCATACGCTTCTGGTCTCTAGATAGAAATGATAAGCACACAAACAAATCATCCCTGGCTGCATGCAAATGTTTATTTCAGTTGGCTGTTTATTCATAGTACTCTCTTCTTAACATAGGATATATTTGCATATTGTTTCTTCATGAAATAGTATTTTGAAAATCTTACAGTGCTAACTTTCTTTTGGGACTTAGGAAATATTAATGAAGCACTACCGTCATTGATTTTTATGTATTTGATTGATATTTATAATATCAATTTTTATATATTGACACATATTAGTAGACAATAGTTTTCTGAGAGAAAAAAAGTGAAAAATGAGATTGGTTAGTTGATTTCAACTTTGATAGGGTGGAGAGACCAACCTGGCAAAGAATATGAAATATGGACTGTTTATATAGGCAGAAAGAAATACAAATACTCAGGAATGGCAGATGCAGCCAGCACAGGGGAATTAAGGAAGGACAGTCTACAGGACCCTCACTGGAAAAGACCTTGCTCTTGGTAGATGTGTGTTTAAATATATTGCTATAAATAGCAGGAATTAAGCGAAGGCTAAAGGAATTGCTTTTCCCATCCGTACCCATAAAGAATGTATCCTTTGTTCTTTAAGATAGAACTGGATGTGACATTAACCCGACTCAGTGTTTGACACGCTGTTTTCTTAATATAGCCAGCTAGTCACTGCTGTACACAACTGGACCTATTATTGCTTTCTGTATGGAAACTTTTGGAATTTTGTCAATAGATTCTCACAAGCATTCTATGATTCTTGCTTCTGAAAAGGGTAAAAAGAAACTTTCCTTCGAGGCATTTGTCATTCCTAATTTCCACAGGAACCTGAAGCAGTGAGGGAGGAGCGGAGAATTCTATCTGCAAGTTGATCTGCTGGAACTGACACTGAGTGCAGGCATTGGAAAGGGGGAAGAGTTGTATCACAGAAGTCTTGAGGGCTTAGCTTTTTGGTAAACATCCTGTCATTCTAAAGTTGTGAGAGGTTGAAAACTAACACCACCTGCCACAAGGTCAACTAAATTTCATTGACAGACATGGTTTTTGAGAGATTAGTGCTATTAGTGGCCTATATATGTATGATATACTTGGCTACATCAAGTATTGAAATCACCTTGTCTTTTATTTCTGTAAGGCAAATAACCTGATTTTCCCCTTCTACTATTGATACCAAATCCTTAATCATTTATAAATGCACTGGCGTTAGGTTCTTTTTAAATTAATATTTATAAAACTGGAATGTTGTAATTTTGGTTTGAAATTACATTTTGGTCTATTTGGTTACTTGGAGTCTGTTTGTTTCCAGAAGTCAAAATCCAAAATGGATTTTCTTAGTTCTAGAATTAGTTTAGAAAGCCCCTGTGACACCCAACTTGTGGTCATTCAGAGGGCTGAATTCTTTTGTTAAATTTCTTATATAACTGGACAGATTGAGACATGATTTTCATAAACATGGACACTAATGATTAATCATGTTTCTAGGAAGTTAATGTCCCTTAAGTTTTCATCCCACTAGGTCATTAAATTATGTTCACATCTGCTTAGCACTGTGTGCCAAAATCTATGATTGTTGCAGTAAACTCCATAGGTCCTGTTTCTGATTAGTGGATGCATAATAACATAATGAGAAGAAAGGTAAGTTTCCAATATTTCATCTTACTATATTCAATAACAATGACAAATGAGTGTGTTGTTTATTTAATTATTGATATCAGGGTAAATAAAACCCATCACATTTGATATCCAAACAGGAGTCACACCCAGCCATTTTTCTTAACAGTTTATCTCCGTGTCTGTAGATGTAGAAAGAAGAAGGCATGTGTTTTGACCAATGCTACACCCACAGCTGGCTCATATGTCTTCTAAACTTTATATGAGGCTACAAGGCATAAAATAAAGTACAAATCTCTCAGGCCAGAATCTAAATTTAAACATCCCCTTTAAAAATAGATATACTTTATTTATGTATTTCCCCTTTTAATCTTTAAACAAAGGTATGCAATTATTTGTATTGATCTATCAAATCATTCAGCAATATTTTTCATCTACCGTCTTTCTGACACTTTCCAGTTGCTGGTAATATAGGTATAGTAAACAGCATAGCTATAGGTAGATTGGCTCATGTTAACCCTCAGTTGTTAGGACACAGTGAAACACATTTGTGATAATGACTTTGCTCTTCAAAACCACAGAACTTTATCTACTATTTTGTATTGCCATCTTTTCGGTAACATTTTGTTTATTTGGGACCTCACGTAAGCATAGTGAGGTGCTTTTTTATTGTAGTTGAAAATGCAAAGATGGAAACATTAAGTCTCTTTCCTATCCCAGCAATCTAAAAGGGAAGACAGACACATGGAGATAAAGTTGCTGTGGAAAGAAATAGAAACAAATTCTCGCAGGTATGCTAGAAAAGAAAACTCATTCTGCTTAGGGAAATCTGGGAGGGAATCTCACACTCACTTTCTCAGATATTATCCATTGAATGTTTTCATGAAATTCCCCCCCCCCTACACACACACTTCTCACTTACCCTTTCTAGCTACTGAAAGGCCACACTGGTACACTATTCGACACGTAAGAGTTTATATTAAAATACCCATCATCTAATGTGTCAATTGAGGCAGGGCCATCACTGTGTCCTCTATAATCCCTTTCTTGCCACTTTACTTAGATACAAATTTATCTTTTTCTATCTAAATTCTTAACATACTTGAATCCTATATCAAACACCAAATGTTTCTTTCACTTTGCGAAATGTGGCTTACTATACATTGCAGATGAATGTAGCTGCCTTGAACATCTTTCCTTCTCAGGAGAGTACTTTCCCATACCCTTTCTTTTCTTTTGTGTTAATTTGAAAGCTATTATTCACCTCCACCTTTTGGAAGGTTAGAAGGTATGGTTAGTTTTATTCCCTCTAATATCTACATTGCCAAACACATAATAAGAGCTCTCTAAGTACATGTACATTAATTTAGGGTGATTATATTTGTGGTCTAACACTTAGTTATTGATGTTAGAATGTACAGTGGATATAGAAAATGTTTTACTAATTTCTATTAGAAATGTCGTGTTAGTGTCTACCTTTGAAATGAAAGTGATTGAGCTCAAACTGATATGCTACAAGATGTGTAGGGATTTGTTTTTTTTTTCAGAGAAAGTGGGCATTTATTTAGTGGGTCATTGAAGGTTAAAAGAAAGGGGGGAAGAAGAGAAGGAAGAAGAGCAGAGAGAGAGAGAAAAAGAGAAACAGAGGCAGGGAGAAGTGGAGAGAAGGGAGAGAGGCAGAAGCTGCCTTTCCCCGAGAGAGACGGAAAGGAAAGGCAGGCAGGAATTTTATTTTAATTGTACTAGAATCTTCCAAGAACCTATTGAAATTGAAAGTGTTAACATTCAAAATTTGGTTGTGTGTATTTCAATTAGTCTAAATTTGAAAAAAAAAGATTAACTTTTGTCCAAGTCTCTATGTGTCCTTAGAAACTTGTGGTTCTTGGTCTCTGGGCCTCAATCAGGGCTCAGGAATTTTTGCCAAGTTAGATATCTAGAACTCACCTCCTATTTTACAATAGTCTTGAATCAATCCCAGGGCCTGCCTTGCATTAGGCGTGCCTTCTACCAATGAACTGTACTTCCAGCCCTATATATGGTTGTGATTGCCCGCATACTACCCTCCTGGAGAAAACTTCCTGAAAAGAAATAAAAAGGAGCAAATAAGATGCCTGTAGGCAAATTCTACACTTGTCTATATAATCCAAGTATTCTCATCTTAGAAACTATTGACATTTTGAGCCAGATTATTTTTCTTTGTGGATAGCTATTTTGTTTATAGCAGAATATTTAGCAATATCCTTGGTTAGTAGTATTCAACACCATCAGTATTTGAGAATATGAGGTCTCTCGACATTGCTAAGTATACACCAATAATAAAAATGGTGATGAAACACTGTTACAACCCATACTAAAGCCATTAACACTGCCCTTTTAATTTTTATTTAAAATGTTGAGTTTTGTAGTGGGATAGTTGTAGAAAAGGATAAAATGTGAAACACCCGTGTAGTGATATTTTATTTATATTTTCATAAATAAAGCTTACCTGAAGATCAGAATGCAAAACAGCCACATTTGTCAGCCATACAGGCCAGGTGGTATGTGGTGCATGCTTTTAATCCTGGCGCTGGAGAGGAATATAAGGCAGGGTGAGACAGGAACTCTCTTTCAGTCTGAAGATTTCATAGAGGTAAGAGCTCTGTGGAGGCTTGGTTGTTTTGCTGTACTGATCTGAGGGTGAACTCTAATATCTGGCTCTGGGTTTTTATTATTCATGCTGCACACCCATCAATTCATTCACATATTTATAGTGAACATATCAAGAAACATTACAGTCTATGTCTATTTAAACTACCTTTACAGTGTTGTTAGACTTAACTCTAAGCCTATGGTAGCTCTTTGCTATGTTTCTAGACTCTGGTTTAGGACATCGGCAACAACTAATGCTGATTGTGAATGAATGAAGTGAAAAAAGGTGTGGGTACAAAATAAATAAAAAATGTCTGAAGAAAAAGAATAACAATCAAAGGCAAAAATGAATCCAATGTCTCCTCATACTCACAGCAAAAGTAATGTGGCAAATTCAAGCAATGTAAGGGCAAAATGTAGGTAATAAAGCTGAAGAACTGGGGTCTGGGGTTGGGTCTTTTTATGCTGTATTAATAATCTTAGATTTTATTTTCTAATTCACCAGGGAACCATTGAATATTTTTAAGCAACCACATTGCCTTGAGGACAGATTCTTGTTTTTGAAAAAAAAAAAAAAAGAAAAGAAACACTAAAAACTCTAATTTCAACAGTGCTTGGGCTGGGTCAAGTCATTGAAAGAGGAGTGCAAAGTTCCTCTTGGGGCAGTTCAGTTGAGAAAACAGGACCTGTGTAAAATCAGCTGGGTCAGTAGTGACGTTTTATTATTATGTAATCATTTCATTTAATCTTATCTAACTGAAAACTTCTTAAAGTTTGTTAAAATCGACTGATAAGATTCGGGTTCTTATACAGTAGTCTGGAAGAAGTCCAAGAGTTTGGTTTACTTTCACGTGTCCAGTAATACTAATGACTGTAGTTCATAGCACGTGCTGGGAGCAGCTGTGTTCTCTATGGTAGACATAGTGCCGGCTTCTGGAAGAAGTTACAGAATGTAGCTTGAAGATTTTCTTACCGGACTAGAACATAGAAACCCCTGTCATCATGAGGAGTGCTCTTACCTAATGTTTCCATCTCAACCTTAGACGAGTTTCACTTTGGTTCCACATGGAGGTTTCTTGGGCCCTGGACAGCTGATCCCTCCATTTCAAGGTTCCCTTTTCAACAGTTGGTTGCATCACAATGAATCTTGTAGCTTCACATAAGTGATTGAAAACAAGTCACTGTAGCAGAAATACTGCTAGCAAATGGCACAACTGCTTGTTTCAGCCTTCCTGCAGCTACAGTGCGTGGTACATAAACTTCATTGGAAGTACTTGGCCTGCTAATGTGGAACAGTGTGTGATTTCCAGGAGAACATTAGGAGGCTGAACTAGAAAGGTGATTGGATTTCTTCAGGAGGCAGCAATTGTTTGTCGATTGAACAGATGTTATTATCAAATATTCTTACTTTCGCTGAAAAGTTCACATAATGCCATCATCCTAAAAAATTACAGTTAATTTTTGGCTAGTTATATCCAGCGGCAGATTTATGTCACTGCAATTAAGTAACCCTTTGATAAAATGGTGCTTACAAATTTCAATAAAATGATGGATGTGTTTCATTTGCAACCACCAACACTTCCTGTGAGGGATGTGTGCACCTGTTGGGTTCTGTACTACTTCTTGACCTTCCATTACGATTGGAGACTGCCACCCAGATTTCCTGTACCATTGATTTATGAGTAGCCATTCCCCCTTTGCCTAATCGCAAGCACATCTAATGATGTCAACAGAAGGAATGCAATGTGAGTGCCCCATTGTTGCATGTTGGTGTTTCCTCAAACAGCTGTTGAATGTCACTGTGTTTCTCTAGAAATTTTAATGTATTCTGAGCTGCCTATTGAATTTCCCAAGTTGCCTTTGTACATAGATCAGGAGACCATGATCCTAGAAATTTCATACGTGAAATTTCTTATTAGGTTTCTGACTGGGATGAAAAATGAGATATTGACTATCTGGATTCAGGTCAGGCAAGATGTCAGGGCTGGCAGAGCATCTCAGCATAGGTGTCTGCTTCCTACATGAACTTGTCTCGGTTAGTCCCTGTACCGTTTCTTCCATCCTAAAATCTGTCTGTTATTCTGCTCCATAGCTTTGTGAATCTGTTTGGCCTTTGTCTTTTCATCTTGAATGTATGGATTTGGTAGTCTCTGTTTAGTACTCTGTGTAGTGTTCATTTTGCTTGTCTTTGCATTTAAATGAAATTGCAAAAAATACTGACATTTTTGTTCTTGATTTCCCTTTTTAAGCTTGAGATCTTTCACCTTTTGGTAGAAAAGATCTTGGCATGTCTTTTCATTCTGATTATACAGTTTCCAAAGCATAGTACTTTATTCCTTTAAACTCAAATATGTGTTATATAGTTTAATATATAGAATCTAAGTAGAGGTCACTTTTAATCTTGAAGTAGTTTGCTTCTTTAATTAGGTGATAGTATTATTTTCTTATTCATTTGGCTCTTTTCTTAATTATTGGTTTTAATAATGGAGTGCTAATGCGTTTCCACCCAACTTTTAAAATACCTTAAATAAAATTTAAAACCATTAGATTTCCCCTGAAGAAGGAGTCAGTCTCATACTTAAATTTGTTTGTTAGACAGGGCTTCTCTGTATAACAGCTCTGGCTGTCTTGAAACTAACTTTGTAGACCAGGCTGCCCTTGAACTAACAGAGATCTGTCTGCCTCTGCTTCCCAAGTGCTGCAATTAAAGGCATGTGCCACAACCACCCAGCTTTTTTTTTTCCTTTTTTGAAGGCAATGCTTCAGTCTCTCTAGTTCATGTATGAGATATGATGAGTTCATGTATGATCATTGTATTTCTGCTGCCCTCTCATAAGAACCACACTTTTTTAAAGGACATCATTCCTACAGATGGTACACAGTTGCCTCAGTTATAGTCTCTCCTAATTGTCCAGAAACAAAATGATTTGAAAATACTAAGTAAAACAACACTTTGTGGATATAGCTTATGTTTCTAATTCCAAAAATAGAAGCTACTGATAATTATTCAGTTACCATAGTACTACAGTGCACATTATTCTCCTTAGATATTAACATTATTTTCACCTTTATTCTTACGTGGTATATAAAATAAAATACTTACTTTTTCCTGATAGAGTACTAATCTAGTAACTTCTTATAGTGCCAAAGAAATATTCATAAGTAATTATCAGAACATTAGCAATTTTTTTACAGTATGTCTTGAACATGGAACTTCCCAATGCTCATTTTGGTTTTGAGATCTGTTTATTAATTGTGATGAACATTGCTTGTCTGTGACATGCTGTGTTGACATTACATGATTTTCAGAAGAGCAAGTCATGTGTCTTAGTATGAGTTATGTCCTATAAATAATAGAGCTAAGCAATGCTCTAAATTGAGCAACTGGATTTGCTTAAGATCACCAGCATCAGCAAGTTCCATAAACAATAAAAATCATTTGTTTTGATATTAATGGTTATCCTCCTGGAGAGGATTGTTGATAGATTTTATTTTAGCCTTTTTTTTTTGGTCAGCATTTGTTCATGATTGGCATATGTCAGTCATATGCCTGGGTTCTGTTATTTTATTTCTTTTAATCATACAGAGATTTAAATTCATTCCTCTTAGGAGAAGATTGACACTGCATCTGCTGTGTGTTGAATAGACTCTCAGTTGATGCTAGCGGGATGTCAAGTCTCCAGACTTCTATGTACGTGATTTTCCTTTTGTACAGTCATTTTTCTCTTAGCATTCAAATGATTGATTGATCCCTATGCTCTAGCTGTATTTAACACGTAACTTATTGAAAGTAAAGGCATCGCTACACCTTATCACATAGCGCTGCTCATCACCGTTGGAGATGTCACTTGTGTTGATTGTGCAGAGCAAAAGCCTCTTCTCACCTGCTATTTTTTTTTTAAAGAAGTGTAACAGGTATAGTTCCTACATTTCCTATGCTCAATTGAAAAAAAAAGGGGCAATTCTTTCAACTTACTTTTTAGGAACTGAAATGGGTTTTCAACACAACCTCAAAAGTGGAACAATCAGTTGATTTGTAACACATACAAATCATCGAGGCCAGAGAGTTTTAAGACACAAATAGTTTAACTGAGCCAGCAATGCACAAAACTTCTGGCTGTTGGGAAGAAAATTTGAACTTGGACTTTCAAGTTGACTGGTTCTCAAAGGAGCTCTGCTTCTTAGAATACTGTAAGGAAAACTTTTACTCAAAGGATGCGTTTCTAATAAGAGAAGAGCCACCTAACTCTAAGGCCTTTATGAAATGTGCTTTGATCTGTGGGTGCATTTGGATGCAGGAAGAAGCATCTAATAAGTGCTGGGAGTAAATCCCATCTTGCTTTTGCTGCAGTTTAGAGTCTGATTTCTGTTAGAGGTCGTACAGTGAAGTAAAAAGCTCCTTACTGGTTCAGATTTGGGGTGCATTCACAGCAAATATGACTTAAGTTCTTCTGTCAGTGGTTTAATTCATGCTAAAGGTAAACTTAATCAATATGAAAGTTAAGATTTTAGCTTTGAAGGAAATTTACCCCATTGGATAGTGTATAATAATTACAGAATTTAAGCTTGACTCAATTATTTATTTTCTGAGCTGAAGAATTAAGTTCCTGAAAGATAGTCTTCACAATTAGCAAGTATGACAAAAATATGATAGTTAATTGTGATGAAATGAGAGAAGGCTTTTTTTTTTGGTCTTTGACTATATCCATAATGAAGCTTTCTGAATTTCTCAACCACAAACACAATTAGGAGCGATACGAATCTAATATAAAATGTTCCGTTTAAAAAAGAGCATTTTATTTTTTTAAAAATTTTAATTGGACTATATTTTTTCTCTGTTTCCCTCCCTTCTTCCCTCCCCTTCTACCCTCTTCCATGATCCCCACGTTCCCAATTTACTCAGGAGATGTTGTTATTTTTTACTTCCCATGTACATTAGATTCATGTATGTCTCTCTTTGAGTTCTTTTTGTTGTCTAGATTCTCTTGGATTGTGAATTGTAGGCTGATTTTTCTTTGCTTTCTGACTAAAAGCCACTTATGATAGAGTTCATATTATATTTGTCTTTCTGAATCTGGGTTACCTCACTTAATATTATGTTTTCTAGCTCAATCCATTTGCCAGCAAATTTCAAGATATCACTACTTTTTTCCACTGTGTAGTACTCTATTGTGTAAGTGTAACACATTTTCTTTATCCATTCTTTGGTTGAGGGATATTTAGGTTATTTCTAGGTTCCGGCTATGACAAATAATGCTGCTTTGAACAGAGTTGAGCATATGTCCTTGTGGTATGTTTGAGCATCCTTTGGGTATATACCCCAAAGTGGTATTGATGGGTCTTGAGGTAGGTTGTTTCCTATAATTCTGAGAAATTGGCATACTGATTTCCAAAGTGGCTGTACCACTTTGCATTCCCACCAACAATGCAGGAGTGTTCCTTTTATACCACATCCCCCACAGCATAAGCTGTCATCAATGATTTTGCTCTTGGCCATTATTAAAGGTGTAAGATGGAATCTCAAAGTCGTTTTGATTTGCATTTCTCTTACAGTTAAAGATGTTGAGCATTTCCATAAGTGTCTTCAGCCATTTAAGATTCAACTTTTGAGAATTCTCTCTCTAGGTCTGTACCCCATTTTTCATTGGATTATTTGTTCTTTTGATGAATAATTTCTTGAGTTCTTTGTATAGTTTGGAAATCAGACCTTTGTTTGATGTAGGGTTGGTGAAGATCTTTTCCCATTCTGTAGTCTGCTGTTTTGTTTTCTTGGCTGTGTCCTTTGCTTTACTGAAGCTTGTCAGTTTCAGGATGCTCCATTTATTAACTGTTTCTCTCAGTGTCTGTGCTACTGGGGTTATATTTAGGAAGTGCTTTCCTGTGCCAAGGCTTTTAAGTTTACTTCACACTTTCTCTTCTGTGTGGTTCGTGTAGCTCATTCTATATTGAGGTTTCAATTCATTTGGACTTGAGTTTTGTGCATGGCAATAGATATGGATCTATTTTCATTCCTCTGCATGTTGACATCCAGTTATGCCAGCATCATTTATTGAATATGCTCTCTTTTTTCCACTTTATATTTTTTGCTTCTTTTCAAAGATCAGGTGTTCGCAGGTGTGTGGACTGATATCAGGGTCTTTGATTCGGTTCCATGAGTCTTCCTATCTGTTTTTTATACCAGTAACAGACTGTTTTCAGTTGTAGCTGTGTAGTAGAGTTTGAAATCAGGAATTGTGACATTTCCAGATGTTCCCTTTTTGTACCGGACTATTTTGGCTAGCCTGGGACTTTGGCTTTTCTGTGTGAAGTTGAGTATTGCTCTTCCTAGGTATCTGAAGAATTTTGCTGGGATTTTGATGGGCATTGCATTGAATCTATAGATTGCTTTTGGTAAGATTGTCATTTTTACTATCTTAATTCTACCTACCCAAGAGTATGGGAGATCTTTCCATTTTCTGATATCTTCTTCAATTTGTTTTTTAAAAGATTTAAAGTTCTTCTTATACAGGTCTTTCAATTGTTTAGATTTACTTCAAGATGTTTTATGTTATTTGTGGCTATTGTGAAGGATGGTGTTTTTCTGATTTCCTTCTCAGTCCATTTTTTTTGTATAAATGAGGATTACTGATTTTTTGAGTTAATCTTGTATCCAGTTATGTTACTGAAGGTGTTTATGAGTTGTAGAAGTTCCTTGGTAGAGTTTTTGGGGCCATTTATGTAAACCATCTTGTTATCAGAAAATAGTGCGAGTTTGACTCCTTCTTTTCTGATTAATATCCCCTTGATCCCATTTTGTTGTATTATTGCTCTAGTTATAGCTACGTGCACTGGGTACATTGCTGCATAGCATTCCCAAGCCTACAGAGCTTTTTCTTGCATTTGAACATTGCAAACAAAGCTTAAGAATGCTTTGAATCCTGACGTTGACTACAGACCATGACTCTTTAAAGAGGCAGTGTATCATCTGGATTTCTATTTGTATATCAGGGTGGAATTGGTGAGTAGATATGGTCTCTGGGTACGACTTCTTCCAGACAAGAAAGTGATTACCTCATAGTAGAGAAGAGGACTGGGGTAATAACCTGGAAAGAGGCGACCAGCACCATACTTGTTTTCAAAACTTTATGTAGAATTTCTGAAGAACTGTGGTGCTCAACTTTAAAATGCTTTGAACTTCAGTCAGGAAGACTTTCAGAGCACTGGGTGTTCAACTTGGGAAAGAAGAGAAACAGAATAATGTGGGTTTTCATGGGAAAGCCACGGCAAGAGGTACAGACTCAGTGATGCAAACACCCTCTCAGTCAACGAAAATGGATAATGGATTTTTGTAGTCGCTTTCATTTTAAATGTCAGACAGACATTATTTTGTCATGTTTCTGTACTCCATAAAATATTTAATGCTAAATCAAGATGGAAAGGTAGGGGTTTCTTTTAACATTTTCTTTCTGGAAAAATAAATCAAATATTTATTAACTGCTTTCTATTGTTGTCTGTTTCTTTAGAAGGTAATTTGTGGTCAGTGGAGCCCAGCAGGGAAGCCCTTTCCCCTCCAGATGGTTGTGACATTTGAGAAAACCTTGGAGGATTAAAGGCACTCTGGTGAGCACTCACTGCAAAGTCCTGACACAATTTGACAGTCCTAATCTGGGTTCTCAACTGTTTGGATGACCAAAGGCACCAAATTCTCATCCAACTGTGCAGTCACTATGCACATTCTGAAGGCCTCTAAAAATATTCCAAAGTTTCTGAGACTGTTTAAAAAGAAAATAGGAACTTTGTTTCTCATGATATGATCCTGGAAATACTTGTGGAAGCATTTTATTTGGCTTTTTAAAAAGCTGACAATGTTTTTGCATGAATGAGCACAGCATGCTATAAATGTCTTTACTCTTTATTAAGTTGGGTTTGCAAACAATCTAAAGGGTTAACTGGTGGAGGGCACTATAGGAACGGATCTCCATGCAGAATGCCTACTAAATCTAATTATAAAGTTTCACCCTCTGGTGAAATGTGTTGGCAGAATTAAAACTATTGTTTTCAGAATTTGTAAGCAATGTTTTGAAGTAAACTAGACCTATATGGTGTGTGTGTGAATGCCTGCATGTGGGCTTGTGTGTGTGAAATGTGAAAGAGAGAGACAGAGGGGAGGGAGGAGAGAGAGAGAGAGAGAGAGAGAGAGACAGAGAGAGAGAGAGAGAAGTAAAATGAGGGAGAGAGAGAGAAAGAAAGAGACAAGAGACAGAGAATGAGAGAGAGAGAGATTGGGAGAAAGAATACCCTATGTGTTTTTTTTTCTTTGTTTTGTCTGTTATCGTTTAAAAAAAAAATGGAAAACATTTCACCTAAACTTTTATGTTATTAAACTTACCCAGTTTGTATAAAAGAATTTTAATATTCCAATTATTTGTTTGAACACTGAAGCATCTAAAATTATCATAGAAACAGATGTGTTACCATTTACAGTGTACATAGTTGTATTGTGAACTGAACTACTTATGGATGACTTAATTGTTAATCAGACTGCTTAGCACCTCCTCCCCTAACAGACAGATGACACTTTGTCCATGACTGTAAATTGATCCTGATTCTACGAATGCTATTCAAATACACACCATTGGATGAGAAAATTTGTGTGTTTGTGTATTTTCTGATTTTATTAGTGTATAACTAAAGATCCAACTCTACACCATTTAATGAGAAAAATGTGCTTAATTATTACCCATATACTTATTTTCATGGAAAATTTATTTCCATATTACTTGTTCATGTGCCTCTAATAATGATGTGTACACCACACAGTGTGATCAGCAAGAATGAGAACTGGGTCCCTGATCCATTCTTCTCCTTCATCCTCTCACTTATTTAGCTTATGATTCAGTTTGTACAGGATCCTTTAGTTTAAGCACTGGACGCTTAAGCGCTATGTTTATATGTATGGCAATAGTGTTTAAAGATGCTCCAGCATACACAGGCCCTGCCAAGTTTCAAACCAGAAAAACATCGCCTTGTTGAGAAAATGAAAAGGTGGTTACAACATCCCATTCCTTCCTAAGAAGCTGTTTGCCATTGATAGTTGCTAGGAAAGAAAAATCAGTTTTCTCAAAAAAAAAAAAAGTTGCACTCTTAAGTCCCCAAGCTCAGCAGTAGTTAGCCACACACAAAACAGACTTCAGGGAGTTTTCTATGCCTTTTGTTATGATTTCTTTTGGAAGATTTTATCTCACTTTTTTTTCTTTTGAGAGAGAAAGGACATAAAGTTGCATAGGGTAGGAAACAAGGAAGATCAGGATAGAGTTGCAGAAGGGGAGAATATAATGAAAAGCATTGTATGGAAAAATGTTTAAACTTTCTTCTCAATTATAAAAGAAAAAAATCTTTTTCTAATGAATGTGGGTAGTCCTTCATGACGCAGCCATGAAAGAGAAGTTTGGAATGAAAATACAATTGCAATCAAATTGACTTAAAAAAGAATGTCTCCGTTTATAAGTATTATTTTACACTGATTTCTCTCTACTGATGGGCAATAAGTGATATGGAGATCTAACTGTCAGATTTTGCTCCTTAGACCTTTGATCAGTCAGTATCAAACTCAGAGATTACCTTAACTGTAAACTGAAAGAGGTAACAGTTTACTACTACTCAAAAAATATTATTGTGCATAGCAGGGTGTTGTGTTGTGATGGTGATGTGGGTATGTAGGTGAAAGTCATGGGTCAGAGGACAACTTTATGGAGTTGGGGTTTCTTTCTTTCTTTCCTTCTTTCTTTCTTTCTTTCTTTCTTTCTTTCTTTCTTTCTTTCTTTCTTTCTTTCTTCTTTCTTGTCTACCTTTGAGTGGCTTATGAGGAAATAAAATCAGCTGGCTAGGCTTTCAAGGTGGAATGTACCTACCTGATGAGCCATCTCACTAGCTTCGTTTACCACTATCATTGCTATGATTTGGTCACCCAATACCCAATATTATCTAATTTATAAATCATCTGTATTTCCCAGAATGACAGAAATAAGCAGGCACCGTAAGAAATACCACTAAAATTCATGAATCAAAAAGAGCTGTTCATAATACCGTTAATTAGAAAGCAAATAGATGGTGGCAAAAATTGTACAGATCTCACTTTCAGTTTCTCTGGTTGAATTCGGATTATGTTTAGGAATACCATTCCATAACTTGAATTCATTGAATGCAGCATGCCCAGTATTAAAATAAAAGCTAGTGTGAGAGGGTATATTCAAAGTTGAAGTTGAGTCTCTTGTGTGTCCTGGAAAGATAATCCCCTGAAAAGCTGGGCAGGATTCCTTTGGGTACAGCTTCCTTCCCCGGGGTCAAATATCACAGTATGTGGTATCAATTCAGCCTAATCAATATTAATTTTGGTATGTTTCCATTTTTAAACAAAGACAGCACCAGAAGTCGAGGTGACCAGTGACAGATCAGATTGCCTCGTTATTAATCAGTGCACAGTACGCTATACCCTAATGTGCTCTGTTCATACTGCGGAATGGCAACTAGGGAGGTGGAGAATTCATTTTGAAAACTGTGTTCGGGCACAGACACCATTGAAAGAAAATGGTGGAAGGACTGTAGTTGCTCTGCACCTGTTTCCGAACTATTTCTATTTGCTCCAGCTCAATTTTAAGCTCTCCGTTATTACTTTCAGAAATGGAGGCACACACTCTGAGTACTTCTGCAGTCTCCCCTTTAATGGATCTCTGCCAGTGTCAACCATTGTTTCGGTGGCAGGTGGCTGCTCAACTGTGTTAGGTTGCCTGGAAACGCTACTTCAGTGCACAACCCTTCAGCCTCTCTCCATCCCTCCCAGGCCATTGCTTAAACACTTAGGGAATCCCACCACTGTGGTTCCTTTTGAAATCTCCCTGCTAAAGTAATGATCTTGTAAGTGCAGAAAAAAGAAAGTTTCTCATTCTACGAGGAGTGTTTCTTAAAAAAATGGAACAACACACACACACACAAATTCTAGATAACTTTTATTTTAAAAAATTAGAATTCAGAACATGTTTATTCCTTAAAGAGTCTGCTATATAATTCTGTTAAATTGTAATAGGTACTGTTACTTGGAACTATCTTATTTACATTTATCACAATTTCTCAACCTGGAGGTTGGGGGGCTGTTGTTAAGTCTGTACCATATTCTTATGAATTCATTGGGCAAAAGGGGAAATTTAGCTATTTTGTCCTGGAAAATTTCATGCTCTTTCTACATTGTAAAATAAGCACTATGGACTATTATTATTGTAAAATAAGCACTATGAGAGAATAGTCCATAATTTAACTTCTTTCTTGGTTAAATGTGGTTGCACCAGCTGTGAGTGTTCTTTGGACAACAAACTTGTGTTGTTGGATAATACTGACTGATATGGTCATAGCTGGTTTTGCTATGGAAAATATAACTCACTTTAACATTAATTTGGACAGGGAAATAGTTGAGATATGCTTTCTTTGTTTAGCCTGCTTTACTAATGCTGAAATGTAAGATTGGAGTATTATATCATTTTGTACAAGTTAATTATATACTACTATATTATTCTTATATGTAATTACTAGTCTTAAAAAGATTCTTTAAGGCACTATTAGTCAGAAGTTTCCTTCTTTTATTTTTAAGCACTTAAACATTACCAGCTTGTTATATAATTTATATATAAAAACAAAATAAAACGCATGTGCTCACTAATGTTTGAACATCCCACTATCAACTGATGTGACTTTCTTAAGCTTAAAATGACTTAGAGTTGGTTCCATAGCGATTTGTTTCCCTTCAGTATTTTTTATTCAATTTATGCATATCATAAATGTAAACATGCGCCATTAATATTGCTAAAGACACATTTCCCCCCAACTCTTTGATTGAAGGTTATATGTAGTATGAGGTCCAGCTTGTTGGGGTTTCCGTCCTGCCTGGTACCCCAACAAGCCAGCAAGTCCCAAGGAAAATAACACAGAGTCTACATTAGGTTATAAGCTGATTGGCCCATTGGGTCAGGCTTCTTATTAGTTCTTGTAACTTATATTAATCCATTATCATTATCTATGTTAGCCATAATGGCTCAGTACCTTTTCCAGCGGGGGCAGCTTACATGTTGCTTCTTCAGTGATCTGCGCAGGAGTGGCGAGAGAGCTTCCTGTGTCCCAGAAAACTCCCAGTCTCTTTGCTCCACCCCTACTTCCTGTCTGGCTTTCCCGCCTATACTGCCTGCCTGGCCAATCAGTGTTTTATTAAAATATGATTGACAGAATACAGACAATTCTCCCACACCAGTTATATAGGTTAAGTTATTCATTATGTATTACAGCTTATCTATAAAGTATTGTACATTCAGGTTTGTCTACACAGGCTTCCCTAAGTTGCTATGCAGTAAGTTCCTCCCACTGATGTCATAGCTGCACTTTAAGATGGTCCATAGTTTTACTGTTAACAGCTGTAGCACATGAGGTTGACTTATTGACTTCGTTTATTATGTTGTTTCTAGAGTGGAGATGAATTGTTCAAGACACTAAGAAATATCCCTTCCAATTCTCTTTCTTTTATATTCATGCATCCTTTAGATCACAACATATAGTACATCAAGTGCTCCTAAACTGGTTTTGCATTTGTTCAAAACAATGAGAAATATCCCTTCCAATTCTCCTGCCTTCTATACTAGTGCATCCCTTAGATAATCGGATTAGCACATTAATTGCTACTGTTTTTTTTTGCTGCTTTGCTTATCTGATATAAAAATGGAAAGATATTTCAAAACCAAAGCAACTATTGCACACTTAACATTGATATGAAGCAATTAAATTTAGACTGTGAATTTTGTAATAAACACATCTGGTGTTCTCTATGAGATTTCTCTACCCAGATTTTTTCAAAATTAAATTGGTAAAGCAAATGGATTTCAGAATAGGCTTATGAGTGATTTTGATGCATTTTCAAGGCAATGACAAAGGAAAGAGACCTACAAACACTTTTGTGAGGCAGTGTCCCTAGATTGCTTAGCTGTGGTATATCATTTAGTTTCAGGTGTAGACCTGTGACTTACTTAGCATTGTTCTTCTCATACAAGCTCAGAAATTTGTACATATAAAGATAAAGTATTTATAGACTTCTCCAAGTAGTTTCTGGATTCCAGAGGAGATTTTCCCCTTGGACTTTTAACTTCCTAACTACAAAAAAAAAGACCTTATTGCTGATAACTCATGAAACAATCACTTTAAGGGCAATTAGATCTGGAGTTCCAGGACTTTGTCTTCGTCACAACAACATTGCACCAAAGCCATACAATGGGTTCCCTAGGTGAGAAATGATGAGATCTAGAGAAGAATTAAAATGTCTAAAAGGATTCTGAGAACTTTGACAAAATATGTTGTTCTTAATAGAAACAGACAGATTTTGGTAGATAAAATGATACTGGCAAGCAGGAAGTACCAAGTCTTTGAGGAGAATTCTGCTAAAGTGCTTTCTAATTCCAACACTATATACTGTCTGAGAACGGGTACCCATCTCATTCATAGCAACTATGGATTAAGGGGATCAGATTGGTACATTGAAAAAATGCTATTTGAAGGACCCTTGAAATCAGGTAAAAAGAGAGAAGCTGGGGTCATTATATCCATTCTATTACTTTCCTCACGAGATGCTTTGGGTTACAGGAAAACAAAGCCTGGGAATAGAACCAGATTGGTGAATAAGACTAGAAAAGATAAGTTAAGAAATCGTCAATAAATGTGATTCACTATAGTTTTAAAATGCTACGAATCCAGTGGCTCCCGCACAGGGCAGTTGAATTTTCTTTTTCTTCTTTTCTTCTCTCTCTTTTTTATTTCTTGTAATAGATGAATACTTTGGTTGAGGAAGAAAAGAAAGGCTGATGCTAAAATTCCCTAAATATTAGGTGCGCCATAGCTTAACAGACCTTGCAGAGTGCAAACTGGAAATGAATTAGTTATTAGGTTAGCTATGTTGGGGTAATGCGGCTGTGAAGATTAAGAATGTGAAGCTGCGGGGTAGTGGTTCCTCCCTTTAGTCCCAGTCGCTGGCAGGCAGAGGCAGATGAATCTCTGAGTTTAAGGGCTGTCTGGGCTACAGAACAAATTTAAGTTGCAGAACTGACTGGAATACACAGAGAAGCCATGCGTCTGGGGAAAAGCAAAAGAACAAGAATGGGAATATGAAACTATTGGCTCTTCATCAAACTGGAAATGCATCTCAGAAATGTGAGAATAAGGTACTATGTTGGAAAAGAATACTGTATGTTGTACAAACTGTGTAACACTTGCCAAGAAAAGTGAGGAATTAAGGATCTTTCATGTTCTCTTCCAGCTGTGACCAGAGGACAGGACTACTTCAATTCTGCTCATTTATGTCCTTTTCTATGGACAGATACCCAGGACTAGGGAGACTCTATTACTGTCTGTCTGCTCTCTTTCATCCTTTCAATTCTCCTAATTCAATACATTTCAATAAAGGCTCACTGAAAGACGATTATTACCCCTATTCAGTTGTGTTCTCATCAGTAGTAAATTCAATACAAGATTTCCATTACTACGTGACTGGGGAATTTTGAAGTGTCTGAGAGTGAGAGATACAACATTTGACCTCTCAGCAACATTTTTTTTCTTGGAGTGCTTTATTTCTATCAAATGCTGGAGGTCTTCAAGCACCCAGTCTGTGAATATATGCTTTCTTTTATTTAGCTTATGTTTAAATAATAAAACAGGAGTTTTCTTTTCGCTAAAGACAACAGCTGCACAACTCATTGAAGATGGAGAAGTCCAGCTGGGGGGTGGCTGCATAGAGCCTTCACCCGTATGATCTACAGTTTTGGGTACAAGAATGTACTAGCATGATAGTGAAGAAGAAACACAAACACCAATACCAGCCACAAATACTTTGGTCTGTGATAGAGTCCTGCCTGCAGGATATGCTAGGGCAATGGTGGCACAAAGCTTGGTAGGATAACCAACCGATATCTAATTTGATCTAGGCTTCCTCAGGAAGATGGAACACAGTCCTAACAGTGCTTAGGCAACCAAGAACCTGAGACTATATATCCTAGGGACCTAGGATAAGGCCAGGCATAGTGGTGCAAGCCTTTAATCCCAGTCCTTGGGAGGCAGAGGCAGAGGCAGAGGCAGGCAGATCTCTGCAAGTTCCAGGCCAAGCCTGGTCTACTTATGTAGTTTCAGGATAAGCCAGGACACTGTAGAGAGACCCTGTCTCAAACAAAACAAACAAGCAAACAAAATGTAGCAATAAAATGACTCCTAATGACATTCGTCTATACTCTAAATCAGTGTCTTGCAATAGACAGGGATTCTTCCTCCTGCAGCAGATTGAAAATAAATATAGAGAGCCACAGCCAGAAATTGTGAAGATAATGGAGACCTTGGAACACTCAACTCTAAATGGAATGTCTTCATCAAATCTTTCCCCTTGGAGCTCAGGGAAACCTGTGAAAGATAAGGAAGAAAAAGGAAAAGCAGACAGAGGGCACCAAAACATAAAACCATCTAAATCAACTTGATCTATACCAAAGATCACATAAATACATCGAGATTGAGACAGCAGGAACAGGGCCTGCATGGGGTGGTCTGCACCAGTTCCTCTGTGTATATATTATGGCTTCCAGTTTATAGTGTCCTTTATGGGATTCCTGAATGTGTGAGCAAGTGCCTCTCTGCTTTTTGTACCTTCTTTTGGGTACTCTTCATTCTGGTTGTTTACTTTGTCCAATTCCTACTTGTTAGTTTTGTTTTATCTTATTACATTTTGTTAATACAAGTTATAAACTAATCTTGCACCAAGAATCAGAGAATTCTTTATGCTACAAATCTTTCCCTCTATGGTAATAGATGTGGGAGCCACAGTATTGGGGTGCTTTCTCATGTGGTGTATGTGATCACTCCTGAAAAATGTTAAATTTGTTATGAATAGTAAGTTGTTATGTGAGATTTTTTAAGACACCAAGCCTTGATGGTTTAATTGAAATGATTAGGATCCAAGATAATGAAAGCTGATGTGTGGGAGTTGAAATCTTGTTGAAAGGAAAAATAATTATTTCTTGAAGAGTGAAGAAAATAATCAAATTAATTCAATGAGTTTAATTTAATATTTAGCCTGGAATATATCTGAAGCCACCCTCCATTTGTTGAAGCATCATCACTATCTTGTTTTCCCCAGTATTCTCACATAGCTGAGGATGACCTTTGATTTATGATCCTTTAGCTTCTATCTCCCATGTATCACCATGTTGGTTATAAAGTGGTTATGAAGCCCAGGACTTCAGCACTCAACAAACTGATCTAACCCACCATAACCTCAGGTTTCGGTATTAAAAATTAGATAGTAAATTAAAGCCTAAACTGAAGAATAATATATTTGAAGTAGTATGGGTCTGTACCTCCACTGTAACTGTACACTGAAACATAACAGTGGCATCATACTGTTATGTTTGATACACATCATACACACACACACACACACACAGTGCTAGTAATGTGTCTGTATGCTATTACATTGGCCTTTCATGGCTAAATGTAAATAGAATTAAATGCTATATCACTTTTGTAAAATTATTATAGTTGTAAAGACCCTACATCAGAAAAAAAACTTTAGCAAGAAATGTTAGCTCTCACCACAATATTCCTGATACACTCATCTAGAACGATTTTTTTTAAGTTAAAGAGCTTTCAGCCATAACAGAAACTACAGTGCCTGTGATGTTTTCACACTTACTTGTTTTCTTGTTTAACTCTGCTGTATTTATTAAGAAGGAATTAGGGAACAAAAATGACTTGATATTCCTGGTGAAAATTACTTTCTAGTGACATGTGAATTACCGTATGTGCTCTTTGTTCACCCCTTCTTACTTCCTCTCCTTCACTGGATGGCTTTCCCTTAAGAGAAATGAGGGTGTCTAGAACTAAAGATAGGGTGATTTTACTTGGGGATTTAAGACATTTGATCAGATTGGTTCTGTGTGTGCATGTGTTCTGAGAGGATTTCTGATGGGATGTGGAGTCGGTCTGAGGACGATGAGTGGGGATGACATAGGTCAGAGGGCAATGTAAGAATATAGAGCTGAGTCTTAAGGAAATCCAGAAGGATGCTAGCCACTGGGGGGATTGAAGGGACTCTGACTGGATCCTTTTATTGAATTTTGAAATTTTGATTGAGACAGCTTGTTTCTCAAGCCCTAGATTTTTCAATCTTATTCTTAAATAATCTTAAAGCATTATTTTGATTTATAAATTCTAACTTTGTAAATGTATAATTTAAAAAATATATATCTATTTTCTAAAAATGAAAATTTTATAAATAAGACAATCTAAAATAATTTCACAAATCATTTTCTTCTAAAATTAGTTCTTCAAAGATTTCTTATTTAATTCTTTGAAGTAATATATTTTAACTGAATCTCCTTTTTACAGAACTTGAGAATTTATTGTTTTTTCATAATATTAAGCTATTTCCATTATATTACTTGTTTTCTAAAGGGAGGAATATTTGAAAGAGTGATTTAAAAACCTACTAAATTTATTATTAAAAACCTTTAAATAAATAAAACACACCAAAATTAACCAGATCAAGGTCTATTGAACTCATTCATCTTCTGTCCAGTCGTTATCATTTGGAATAGAAGCTTGAAGCTTCACATTAAATTCTACACTTTGGATAAATTTTATGTTCATGAGCTTCTTTAGGATTCTGTTTGTCAATTAAGCACCACTTCCGGTCATGAGATTATGCCAGCACTTGTCACCCCAGCAAATGTGAGGACAAAGGCAAACACACACACACACACACACACACACACACACACACACACACAACCTTCTAGGACAACATTCTACTCAGTGTGTCGTTTAAAATACATGTTTCAAAATACCTAATGTAGCGCGAGATGAAGAAAAATGTCAGCAGAGGAAAGAACCACCACAGAAGCATAAGAGAGACATTTGTGATTCATTTCACTTTGTTACTTTGAAATGTATTTGATCTTTATCAGACACCACAGAGAAATTTCAAAATTATGTGTTTATGTCAGAGTGCCATTTTGTCAGCAGAGTAGAGTAGAGGTGCATTCCATTAGTTTGCACAAATCATTTCAATTGCAGAAAATTTTCTGCCTCTCTGTGATCGTCTCTGCAGACACAAAGAATATGTTTGAGGGAATTTGTATCCACACTTGTTCAATTTTCTTTCTGGCCTGAAGTTTCACTTTCTCTCCCACGGTACTGTGTGGAAGTCAGGCCACCTGTTTTTATTGTAATATATGTTTGTGTTAATTTTTATGACATAACAATGTGCCCCTTAATCAGAATTTTCTGCCATTTTGAGGTAAGTTAATGATAACAATAATATTAAAAAATCAAACCAAACCCAACAATAACAAAAACTCCCCCCAAAATCCCACAGTCAATGGAATTAATCCCAGAAAGAATTTCCCCACAGTGTTCCGAAAGGAAGCAATCTAGTAACAGATTCAGCCCCCTGTGTGTAAGGTACAGCTTGGGAACTTAGTTCTTGAAAAAAAAATCAGTCTATTTCTGTGAGACTCTGAAGGACACATTTGCATGTAAAAGTGAAAATATACGGTCTAAGTAGCACATATTTTCCTACGACAAATTGCAAAAGAGCATATTACCATTGTGTAGTTTAGTGAACTGGAAGTGTCTCCGTCTTCACAAAGAGGACTGAGAATTGTGGAAAGTGCAAGAAAATCTACTTGGGCTTGGGAAATCGGAAAAGTATTTTTGAAGTTGTGTTTTCCCGTTTCTATTTTAAGTGAGCAAAAGGGAAAGTTATTTCCTTGTGTATGTGTCAAAAAACATCAGATCAGAAAGGCCATCTACAATTGATTTTTCTACTTGAAAGGAACAAGGCAAGGAAAGTTGGTCTTTGCTCTCGTCCATCAGGGTATTATGCCTGTCAGCTTGTGTGCAAATGATTTATTTTGAAAAGCCGACTTTACACCTAAATAAATTCTGGGATGGGGCACCAGTGCCCCTTGGAGTGTGCAAAGAGAACTTTATAGCCAGGAAAACAGCATCCTGCCTTCTGCAGGCCTGCACACATGCGAGCAGAGGTGTAAATATTCAACAACAGTTCAAGTTATTGAAACCTAAAGAGGAGTCACTTTATGGTAGCTGGAGAAATTGCCCACTAGTAATTCTCACTGTAATGAGAAAAGCAATCAAAATTGCCCATTTTCACATTTTATCTGACAAAAGAATAATAGCTATTATTGTTCAGTAAAATACTGAAATCTGAGTGAGTTTTATAACCTAAAACCTAGAAAATAGTCATATTGCAAGTTTGTTTTCTAGTTTCCACTTTTAATACAGACATCTCTGATTAATTTCTTCCCTGCCGTCTTGTTTAATTATATTTAAATATCTTTGTGCAAGATGCTTTTCTGCTCTGGAGATGGCTTCAAGGGAAAATTTGATTTTCTCTTACAAACATATGTAAATTAGCCAGCGCAAGCACCTGCTTTCTGTAAAAAGCCAAGTTGCATTGGAGATCCAATAATTAATCATATATTTGATAGCCCTACATGCCCATCCCTTTTGAAATGCACGTTAGAGTAAATTGGAGGCACAAGAAGGCTTATCTGTACTTTATGCTGTGCTGGTTTACAAGTTAGCAGAGTGTAATCACCATTAACAGTCTGATCAATATGCCGTGTTTCATCTACAAATGTCTTTTATATGTTCTCTCTTAAAAGATACCATGCTCCCCAAGTATTACTTTAAATTTTTCTCAGTCTGCTCCTATCATCATTTGAGTTTCAACTTTGACTGCTTCTTGCTCTTCCACTGATGAGCCTCACTGTTTGTATGATTGTTCTGAAGGGAGAGCCACAGCCTGAGTACAGGAGTGACCTCCTCATGTCAGACATTCATAGATTGACAGCCACTCAGCTTCTCTATGTCAGTTGTAATGCTTTTTTATGCATATCCTGAAATTTCTAATATCCTTTTATCTTTTTAGAGTGTGTCATGTAACAGATTCTACAATTTACTGACATGTAAATACACTTGGTGTTTATATAAGAAAAAATCTACAGGTAGTTCTGCTGCTCAGAGGTGCTGTACCTTCTCTGGGGTGCCTTAAGAATATGAACTCTTTCTTTCTTTCTTTCTTTCTTTCTTTCTTTCTTTCTTTCTTCCTTCCTTCCTTCCTTCCTTCCTTCCTTCCTTCCTTCCTTCCTTCTTTCCTTTTTCCTTCCTTCCTTCCTTCCTTTTTCCTTCCTTCCTTCCTTCCTTCCTTCCTTCCTTCCTTCCTTCCTTCCTTTCTTTCTCTCTTTATTTCTCCCTTTTTTTCTTCCTTTTCAATGTTTTTTATTCTCTTGAGTTTTCTTTTCAGGATGGTCACCTCATGTTCACAATATGGCGGCTGCCCATTAATGAACTCATTCTTTATCTTGGTAGGAAAATTAGGAAAGGAACAGGCAAGATCTGCCAGCTAGTGTTGTACCCTTTCCCTCTTCATTCCCCTTCCATGAAAACAGATCACTCTTAGAAGCTGGCTCCTGTCAACCTTAGCTCACATTCACCGAGGAACACTTTCATGACTGCCCTGACCTGAAAGTGGATAATCAAAGGAGTGTTTATAAGCATAAGACAGTAATGAACAGTGTTCACCATGATGCTACCTTTTACTCTGCCCCATACCTCTATGGTGAATGTTTTTCCTTTATATCCCTTATGTTCATGTCTTGTATAGAAGCCATCCATTTTTCTTTACACCTCAACAAGCTTTTGCCAACTTGCAATAGTTCTCTAAGTCAATATTGCCTTCAGAGTAAAAAGGTGACATAACTGTACTTTGCTATAAGTAGTTGTGCCTTAATCTTTAGGCAAGAGATGTTATCCCTGACTCCACAAGACACCAGGGTAAAAAGCAATTTAATATAATTTTATCATAAATCTATTTGTCCATTTATGTTGGAGTCAAGGAGTTGTCCGGTTTAACACCGCCTGGAAACAGAGACTGAAATATTAACATTATAGTCTTTGCATTATCTCTTATCCCCATTGTCTCTCTAAGTCACATGCTGTTTCCTTTCCTTCCTCCTAGTCCTCTTCACACACCCTCCCTGTCTTTTCATCTTATTTTGCTTTCTTCTGTTATGATCTATTCTGAAATTGTTTGTAGCACATTGTTTAAATGAGACATTCAAGTCTCCTTCTCCCAAATGAATCTATCAGATGTTTCTACTATGAATATGGTTAGCATTTGTTGGATACATTTTATTATTTCATTAGTCATTGTGGATGATAGAGGAGTTTGGCAGTCTGTTTCTAGATCACATGACTCTTCTGGTTGCCTGGAGATAGATGAAATACCGTACCAGATAGATTCACTGAAACCAGGTATAATGTTGGAGAAAAGTGTCAAGACGGATATGAAATAGATGCTTGGAGAAGATCTTCCTGCTGCAACTCGCTACATGAAATCGTTAAATGAATGAAAGTCTGGTTAGGAGAGCAACTGACCTAAAGTGCCCGCAAAAGGAGAACCTAGGGAACTCGTTATCACTGAAGAGCTGTGTTGTTATCTCTCCAGAAAGCAGGTGTACTCTAGCAAGGGTAGCCCCATAGGTTGAGTACATTGAATCCATTCTTATGGAGGTAACAGGACCAGTTTCTAATTTCAGTAGGATTCCCTGGAAAAGAGGTCCCTTTCCCTTTCATTTATGGAAAGAAAATCAGACAAACTGTTCTCTTTCTGCACTTTCCTTCTTTTTTTTAAAAAATCTTTCCAGAAAAACATGATAACTGTGTACAATAGGAGTTTTTACCAGACATATTTTGTATATACACATTATATTGTATTTTAAAAAATAATTCTTGAAGCTGAAGGAGTTTTAATTGGAACTCTCAGCTAAGGTAAAATTACTTATATAATTCAGCACTGTGCTGTTGGTTTCGAGATAATATTGATGAAATAGAAGACCAGAAGATAGAAGAAAATGACCAGAATAATGGAAGAGAGAGACTTGAAAGAATTTCTAAGAGGTGTAATTCCACAGGTTGACTCAGATACAACTTCTGAAGAGTATCTTGGAAAGAGAAATTAATGAACACAATTTTGATGCCTTTAAAAAATGATAATTGAAAATAATTATGTACTTATGCAGTCAACCAAGCAGGCTTCTTTATTGTGGTGCCTAAAATAGATTCCACTAGAAAAAATTAATGAAAGGGTTTTACAGAAAAGTAATTTTGAATTCCAGTCAAACAAAAATCAACTTCAACATAAAATTTCAGCACCTATTCTATGTCCTAAATCTTTATAGGAATTTTAAAGTTTTTTTGTTAAATCATTATTATGCTTTCATTCTATGAATAAATTTTTTAAAACAACTCATAGTGATAATAAAATTTGACAGAGAACTGTAAATATGAGGAATTTAGGTAACATCTACTTTTGGCGTATACTCTAAGGAAGTGTTTTATTTCCTGACTCATATTTTAGGTGGGACTCTTTAGAGATACAGAATTGCTGACATGATATATTTTGTCTCTCATAACAAAGCTGACATTTGCATATCACACTCTGGAATACAAAAACTGTTGTTTGAATTTATTGATAGCCAGTATATCCTCAATGATAAATAGAGAAAGGAATTTTGCCAAGTAAGGGATTTCAACCACCTCTGGTATATTTTATGTCAGGAATGGGTCTTCTCTGAGTGAGTCTCTGCATTTCTTTCATATTTCTTCCCCTGATGGTGCTGGGAGTAGAACAACGTTCTCATGTCCTCATGATGACAAAGATGTCTTGGTCCTTTTGGTTTTTTCTTTACTGGTTTCTTGATTTCTAATACTCTAGTCTATCAACATTGAGACGTTGTTGATAGTAACACTTGTACAATTTATAGAAGGTAAAGGTGCCTTACCTTTGGTGTTTGAATTCTCGTGGTTTCTATACAATCAATGAAATGCACCCATGCATGCAAACAACAGCTGCATGGGTAGTCAGTTGCACAACTCCCCGCCATTTACTTACTAATGATCTAGGGGTATTTTATTAATACTGTGGTTTCAAGTAATACCATATTGTCTTTGAAACTTGCATAATTATTTTGTGTTAGGGATATTTTCCACATCCCCTTGATGGCTAGAGTATTTAGGTTGTCTAACTCTTTCTGTCCCCTTCTTTTTGACACGGTCCAAGTACACAGGGACAAATGAGTCTTCTGTATGGAAAATCATACCAGAGGAGATCAGGTTCGCTGTTTTTCTCTGTAATCACAATTGATGTATAAAGAAGGAAGGGATGCATCGCTTTATCGCAGCCCTCTTTAGTCACTTATCATTTCTGAAAATCCTTGACTGACAAGTGTGGGGTCTAGTTCTAGAGACTTTGTGGCATGCATCCTAGATACAATTTTCCTTCTTCCAGCCATTAAATACTTTCTTCCTACATGGAAAGAAGTTACCTTACACAAATGTATCTTGGAGTTTTTTCTGCATGCCAGAAACACCGCACCATATGAGAATTTATTTTTAGATTTATTTATTTTGTTTACAGTGTTCTGTCAGCACGTATGCCTGCAGGCCAGAAGAGGGCACTAGATTACATTAGAGATGGTTGTAAGCCACCATGTGGTTGCTGAGAATTGAACTCAGGACCTCTGGAAGAACAACAGCGCTTTTAACCTCTGAGCCAGCTCTCCAGCCCCTGAGAATTTTTTGGAATTTAAATTTTGGACTAGTACCACAAGAATGTCCAGGGATGGGGCCAGAAAAAGTAGCTATCATGTGTACTGTCTATCAAATAATGCTGCCCCCCCCCCCAGGCATCAAGGATGCCAGTTTTAAATCATATCCAGCACTAAAATGAGGTGTACTAAACTAGCATGTGCATTCTAAAAATCATTCTAAGGCTCTCTTGATGTCCAAACAGCAGCTTTCAAAATGTAGGACCCCCCTTTCCTTATAGGCTTCACCCCCTTTTTTGTTTTAGGTTTCATTGGGTGCATTCAAGCTTCTGTTTGAGAATCAATCATTTATCTTCATATATCTCAGGTATAAAAATCAATTCAAATCTTTTTTGAGTCAGTGACTGCAAATGTCTTAGTAAAACTTGAATAGGCACATAAAGACATCATATTGGGTTTAAAAATGCCAGATATTCCTAAATAAGTGCCCTCTTGAATGCATTTGCCATGCAAATATAATCTAATGATAGAGGATCAGGCCAGAAGTCTGTAACACTTTTGCTGAGTCTGTTTATCCTATAAAGGTAATAGTGAATGCAAGATGGTAAGAATCTGCATTTATCAGCTATGGGCATGTCATACTTGGTAGCTGTGAAAGACTGATTAATCTACTCTTTGTATTCAAACCATCTCATGCTTACAGTTCTTGATGTTAGTAGATGCCTGTGTATTAGAGCCGATATTCAGTGATGTTGAAATTGGATTGGGTTGAGCTCAAATATCAGTAGTATCATCTGTTAGCTTTATAATCTTCAGAAACAGACCCGTCAATGTAGACTTTTTCCTGCAAAACAGAACATGTTTTCAGTCCTTTGGGTGGTATTTGAGAATTGCAGAGAAAGCTTATGCCTGATTAAATGGTGTTTACTCTCCTATGCTTATACAACATCCTCTTAAAGACCAGTCAGTGAGCCTCTGTGCGCTGCTGCATTCTCTCGCAGAAACACACATTGACCGTGGAATTGTTCCAACAAATTGACTCTGTTAATACTGAACTTTGGTTACTTTGGGAACTGACAGAGTTTCTCAGCACTTCTTATCTTTCATCTTTTTAAAACTGCCTTTTATAGTTATGTAGGATTATGACTCATTAATGTATCAAAGGAGAACAATTAACATTTTTTGCCAGGTAAAGATATGTCTACATATTCATAATAATATATAATATTCATAATACTATAACACACAGTATCTTCTTGACATACATTCTCACATTCACACACAAAAAGACATATGTATATCCTTATACAAATTTGTATTTTGCCCATATCCACACACATTTACAGTAAAATTTGGATCTTGCGTATTTTTGTGCCAAAAGAACAGGTGTTTCTCTAACACATTTGTGTAAATGTGTGAAGAAAAAATACCTCACTTTGTTAATCACACATAGGTGACAGGGGCAGATCTGCCTTGCCCTCCCTGTCTTTTTCAACAATTGCTTCAGAATCCAGCAGACACATTGCTTCTTTGGAATTTCTGTATTCACATCCCTGTATTGGCTTCTGTACATTGCTTTCAGAGCCATCCACATAATAGTTAATTAATTATTCTCATGCTGGTCACCTGCCTCAGAAAACTCCATAGAATCACACTGGTACCTATCATTGTATAGAATCCGAAGGGGTGACAAATTGTTTTTTTATCTACTGAATGGGTGCTGAGATGTGTGTTTCATCTAGATGGAACTGTGTGTGTATGAGTGTGTGCAAACACCTTGGTCTTACCACAGTTTTTAAATTTGATGATTCTACATTTATTTATTTTTAGTTGTAGCAAAAAGAACTAGACAAGCAGTTTTTTTTTTAAAAAAATGGCTTTGTGAAACATGCCTGACTATTCTTAGGGATTAATCAAGAACTATTCTGCAGACTCCAGTTTCAGCATAGAGAGTTTCCATGTTTCATCACTGTTTGCATCACTGTTCTCTAGAGACGAGGAGAGGCTCTTTTCTTGTTCTTTGACCACTTCTAGAGAACTCACATTATCTGACACTTCCTATGTGTGCCACATAAAGAGTGCATTTAGTTACTACCTGGTTCTCGAGTAAGGGATGTACTTTCCTGCCCTTCCACAGATGAAGAAGCATTAATTAGAGGAGCATCTGACAGGATACATATGGCTGCAAATTCAGTTTGCCTGCCTTCAACGCTGAGATCTCTTGAGCATGGTTCTTACACATTCATTTTGTCTCAGGATGTTTTATGAAATTTTAAGTGGAGCACTAACCCAAAGAGAAGTATAAAGCATTGCATAATGAAACAGTCCACTGGGTCTTTAAAGACATCCTGATTCAATGTTACATTTTAGCAATTACTATTTAACTTACAATATTAATATTTTTCTGCTTGTAATTGATATTTACTAGGTTTAGACTTTACCTGCATCCTGACACTTATTCGATGTTCATACTCATGCTAAGAAAGGCAGCTATTTTGTATTTTTGAGACGCTTCTGGATGTATGTGGGTTTTTTGTCTTGATTTTACAAGTGACTTTTGCAAACATTAGCTAAAACATACCAAAGACAAGACAAAGGAATATTTAAACCTGCATGCACTTCAAGTATTATAACACCCAAACTGAAGGCATGCACAATTATATTGACTTGCAATTATTAAGTATGATTTTGTTGTCAATGTATTTAGAACTAGGTAAAGATCATATGCCATAGGCATAATGAAAAGAGGTGACTTGAAATTATCTGTCAGTTATGAGCATCTATTTAGATATACAAACATGATTTTCTTATTGCCTGCTGAGTTTTTAGTGAATAATAGTTGCTAAATGCTAAATGTCATTACATTTATAGGTGACATAGCATTTCTGATCTCACATCACTTCTTTTACTTCCTCATTTGTCTTGGACTCTCATTTTCCCCTGGGCATGTTCAAGTTTATAGTGCATTTACTATTGCAATTAATTCACCAGCTTTCTGAAAGATAGAACCCAATGTTCCTTGTTGGCAGAAAAACATCAGTGTCTATTGCCTTACTCAGGAAAATACTTTCTCACTCTATTTATAAATGCATTGTTGACTTCTAGTAGATCAGGTTCACCACATTTCAACTTATATAACATGAATCTTAGTTTTGAAATCCTTAATTCATGAATATGCAAGTTGGTGTCATATAATAGTTTCTCTTCCCTGAGTGAAGGTTTTCAAGAAAATACACTTAATATATTTGTAACTGAATAATACCCCACGCTTAAGGCCTTAATGTTAGTCCTACTGAACTTTTTTTCTATTTTTTTAAAATATTCACACAAGGGAAGAAAGATCCCTGACTGTGTAAATATGGGAAATGGTGTGTTTGTAAAAGTTTTTCATAGCTATCGTTTGAAAATGCTCTCAATTCACAAGTCACGAATGAACATTATTTTTGTGCTCCATAAAAACATCATAGGTATATATTTATAACCATTATTAGAGATAATTATAACATTTCATTCAAAGAAACGAAGTCAGATATTGAAGGTGAGGGATAAAGGCAGGTGTATGTGCTTCCGGACTGAGTGCTTCCTTGGGATACAGGGGTTATCAGTGGCACCTGATGGAGGTGCCTTCTGCAGGTCTTTTCTGCTGATTATTTGTTAAGAGAAATATTTCTTAGTGACTTAATGATGACAGAATATGTGTTCTGTGTCACAATTCTATGAATATGACCTTTGGATTACAATGCTCATTTCTATATTCTGTGGGATTGGAATCACTGTTCCTGGTTACCATTTCCCTTTTGGCCATCTGTCCAATAAACGGACTCTGATAGTTGCAATCCCATTTCTGTTGTTTCATTCGTGCCTTGCCCCAACTTCTCCCTTTATTTAACTGTTCATATGTATGTATGGTTGCCTATGTTTGTGTGTATGTTTGAATGTATTTGTTTTGTATGTGTGTGAACTTATATTCATGTGTGTTGTGATATAGCTGCCCTCACTCCCCCTGACCAACAGCAGAACTTTCTTGTGGTCTGTAATAGACAAGGATGTTTGTGTTCTTTCTGGCTGGTGGTTTTCCACAGAAGCAGTAGAAATATAAAAGGCTTTAACTCGGGGCAAAATAAAGGTTGTTGTTCTTCCACCTGAAAAGAAGTCTCCATATCTCAATCCCTGCACCCCCTTCCAATTTTGGTTTCCAAGCTGCGCTGGCATGGCACATGTGCGTGTTGAAGTCTGAGGTTGATGTCAGAAATCCTCTTACGGCTTTTCCACCTTATGCATTGAGCTAAGATCTCTCAACTATCAGGACACTAATGTGACAAGTGTAGTCTCACCTGACAACTTCCTCTAGGATCTCTGCCATCTGAACTGGAATTAAAAGAGGGCCACCAGGCCTAGCTGGCACTTCCATGCCTTCTGGAGATCAGAATCCTGGTCCTTATTCTTCATGACAAGAGATTTCACCATTGAGCCATTGTGCTTTTTTCTCTTCTCTTACCTTCTTCTGTCTGACTGCTTTCCCCTCTCTCCTTCTTAGTTCTTTCTTTTGTTGACCCCTCAGCTTTGGCTCTTCATCATGTATTAGTCTTCTGCTCCTTCCACAGACGATAAGACACACAGTTTCAGTTGCTATTGAACTTGGTTCTATGATCACTTGGAAGAAATCATTTGACAGTTTCTTTGATCTGCTAAAACACCGCGAAAGTTGTTCTCACCCAATGAACCAATCACTTTATGCCACTTAGGAAACCTATCACTAAGACTCTACGATGAAAGCGGTTCACTTTCTAGGCCTCACTCTGTTGTTAGGTTTACAATTTTAATCTTATTTTATGATTTGGGGGGGCAGTTTTTTGTTTTGTTTCGTTCTGTTGGTTGGTTTTGCCTTTTCTTTCGGTCTTGTACCATTTAAACTAATTCCTAGGAGATCAATGGGAGATATAGGAATTGCCATGTGGGGTGTGTGTGTGTGTGTGTGTGTGTGTGTGTTTCTCTGTGTGTGTTTTAAACAGTTCGTTCAAAATTTGTGTGAATTCTAAAAATTTGAATATGGTGAACTAGTACATTTTATACTGATTATAACACTTTTTGCATTGCAATCTGAACTGGATTGATGAGGGACAAACATATACCGATTGTTCAGTGTTGGGAGGACAGGCAGAATCATTGTTTCTTGGAGGGAGTTTAGTTTTGAATTTCTTGAAAAGACCACATACGGTTTGTGCTTATGTGGCTAATGCATATGTTATATGCTATTTATAGACTAAAAATTAAAATATTCATTTATTATAACAAATAACTTGGATGCCAATATTGTAAGCATATGCTTATAAAATGTATTTCTCACTGCAAAGACAAAATTGTTTTTTTAAAAAGCACTCTTTTATCTTTGCAAATCTCTTTAGTATTTGGTTCCTTATAAAAACCTAGGCGCATCTTTCTGTTTCCGTCTTCCAGTTGTCCTGAAACCACACAGTGTGGAGTCTGGAAATTTCAGCATGCGTTTATGAGAGGCTGAAAATAAAAAACATGGAAATCATATCTTTGAACTGTCCTGAAAATCAATTTGTCCAGCAGAGATTCCCTGGAAAATATCACAGTGATTCTAGGGGATTGTGTAAATCACTGTGAGAATGGCCTTCTACACTGAATGGTGATACAAGAAACTGTGGCTGCTAGATTTCTTGTGTGTGTGTGTGTGTGTGTGTGTGTGTGTGTGTGTGTGTGTGTGTGAGAGAGAGAGAGAGAGAGAGAGAGAGAGAGAGGCTAACCTTGTTAACTTTGGCTATCATTCCCCAGGTACTGTCCATTACATTTCCCCGGGAAGGAGCAAGGTCTCTTACTGGAACCTGGGCATTCTGAGTAAGCAGGGATGTCTGGCCAGGAAACCCCAGAGACCTGTCTTTCTCTGATTCATCTAGTACAGGAATTACAAGCATGCACCACCTTGACTGTTGCCCCACCAAAGAAGTACTGAGAATTGACTTCAGTTCCTCACACTTAAATGGAAAACACTTCACCATCTGATCCATTTACCCAGCCACAAAATTGGGAATTCTGTTGTATCATCTACTAATTTGCAAATTAGACTTGAGTTATGATTTCAAAATGATATTGAAACTATCCATCTGAGCATTTCTCTACTACTTTTTATGAAAATAATGATGAATAAAAAAGCTTCCTTCATAGACTGATTTCCTTTGTAACTCCTCTGAGGTTGCTATAGTTTTGATTTTGACTGTGTACTCATGACTTGTGCATTGGTGACATCTTCATTAGCCAATGGTGCTACTGAGAGGTACTAGGCAGTTTCAGAGGTGGAGCTTCCTGGGAAGAGGTAAGCCCTTTGGGGATTATTGCTTCGGATGATGTCTTAGAATGTAGTCCTTTCTGTCACATCTCTCCTCAGCTAGTAGTGACCAGAAGGTAAAGGAACATCTTTTCCCAAGTTTTCTGGTATGATGTGCTTGGTTTCCATGTGCTCAGAGCAACAAAAACAGTGACCATGGATTTGAATCTCTAAAATGATGGGCTGAAACAGATCTACTTATAGATTGAGAGTTTTTATTTAGTTTCCCCATAGTGTTAAGCAGACTAGCATGAGAGACCTTATCTTTTCATCTGTGCCCTTCACTTGACTATGATCTTTATTAGAAGAGGAATTTTCAATACCATATCCTACTTATTTAATTTCTCAAAGTAGGGATTAAATGACTGGTTAAAAAAAATAAGATGCCGTGAAACAAATGAACATATTAACAAACCTAAATAAAGTGCCAAGTCTGTGCTTGGGGAAATTAGTTTTTTAATATCAAAATCCTATTCAAATAGAAAAGTGATGAAAATTTAATTTTGCAGTCAGTACACAAATACTTCATAGTCTCTCCGGTACAATTTGAAGTAGTTCAGTAAAAATGAATATGTTTATTAATAGAATTAAAATAATAATATATACAAGTAAATCTGCTTCTCTGAAGTCAAGGAAATGCTTACATCTTTATCTATTAGACTTGAAGTATGTGGGAACTAAGTAAGATGTGCTCTATTTTCCTCTGTCAGAAAGAGCTGTGAAGACTCATACTCTGCTTGGAGTCAGACATAGAAGTTTTGGCACTGATGGTGAATGGCAGCCCCATCATGAGGTCCATTGCCTTTCAGAGCTTATATGTCCTTTAGTGGGAACACACTAAACTTGTATTAACTTGTGGTCTATTAGGAAGTTCTTCCATTGGAATTGAAGTTCAAGTAGATATGCTATATTTTTACAAGACTGAACTGATTAGTGAGCAATATATGTAGTGAGAGCAATGACAAATAAAAACAATGTCAGACTAATGAAATCATATGTACACTAAATAATCTTTTTCATGTCTTCTAAATGGGGTAACCATGAACTCTCAGAGACTGTGGGTAGCCGCCTTGAATGCTTATATTTATTGTCAGAAGGTGTTTGCTAGTATTGTAATGCATTCCTCTGTGATACCTGTGTTTTAACATACACTCAGTAAAGGTTTATTTCCTATAAAATGAGCTTCATTACCTTTGTTTAAAAACACATTATAATTTTACTAGATACAATTTTCTACTTATTTTTAATTTTAAACATTTTTCTCCGTTTTTAATTATCATACATTCTTAAAATACACACACACACACATACACACACACACCAGTGCACACAGCTCTTAAGTCAAATTATAGTTCTAGCATATAATCTCATGTTCAAGTTCCAAATTTTAGCTCTTGTATTTGTTCTTGGTTTGTTGACTCACTCAGCTTTAATGGAACTCTGTGTGCCAGAGATCAGCATGAGGGCAAGACTGTATTGGATATAAACTTGAATAGATACACTTACAATTGCTGCAAGTGATTTGCAAACAAATGGGTGGATTATGCAGACACATTAAGTGATAGCGCAATGGGGAGCAATAAGAACAATAACCAAGTTATTTGAGTCTCTAGATTGTTGCTCTCAGATCTACATGTCTTTTAGGATTGATATTTTTGAGCCCAAGAGTGGGTAAAGAGATTAACAAAATGTATATCTAGAATTTGTTTGCAGTTTGAAGCATCTCAGTTTGAAAACTAAGGATAAGAGAAACATATTGAAAGCTAAAGTTACCCTGATGGTAGGTGTATAAAATTATTCTCTTGACACAAGTGATGAAGAGATTTTATTAAGCCCGAATGCCCAGAGCATGTGGGTGTGGCTTTCTTGTAGTGGCAATTATTATATTGAGATAGGGTGATCCATTTTTATTTCACAGTTAAATTAGCTGACTTTGGGAAAGGTTGAAAGAATCATTTATATTGAGAATCTTATCTTTTTTTTATAAATTCTTAATTTTCAGGGAATCTCTTACATTGAAAGACTGAAACAGCTCAGAAAAATATGTTTGACAAAGGAGGCTTTGTAAAGGAGTATTCATTTTTAAGTCTTACACGTAAGAAAAAAGAGAATATAATCTTTATCAAGAAGGTAGGAATTTTCAACACATTGCAGAATGACTCTTCTTGGTGCAGACTCTATAGCTGTAGTTTATGTGTAGAGTTCCCTCAACATAGTCCTTTTTGTCAGATTGGGTAAAAATTAGAGCTGTCGACACTTAAAGTCTCTCAATAGTTAAGAATCGGATGTAAGGGTTTTGAGTCATGGTAGGCAGCCAGTGCCACAGATAAAACATAAAGATAACAATCTTTCAGCATTTCCCTGACTCCTTTGACCAGAAACAAAGTCATATAGACCTGGCAAGTTTATTCTCCAGTAAGTAGGGCCTCCCAGCCAGCAGATTGATTCAAGAAGTTCAAGGCAGGACCTAGACATGCTCACTCCAAATTAAGCACATCCCAATCTACCTGTCTTTGATCAAACTGACCAACTGTGAGTAGAGAAAGAGGAGCCCTCAAATACCTTTAAAACACACAGCCCTGGGGAGAGACCTGGCTTCTATTCCCTGATCCTTATTCTGATTTGCAGACAATATCTGAGTGCCTATCTCTCTCTCTTCTATCTATCTGTCTGTTTATCTATCTATCTATCTATCTATCTATCTATCTATCTATCTATCTCTACCTTTGATAAAGATGGTCTCCTTAGTTTTAAAAAGAAAGAAGGAAACTGACCAGTTAGCCTTTTGAGATACCTGGAAGTCCTTATTTTATGTACTAGAAGGTATACTGAATGTTTAACTTGTTTCAGAAAACATTCATCCACTTAAGAAAGTATTATCAAAACTTACATACATGTAGACATAAAAAGATACCAAGGAATGCATGCACTCCATGTCTGTCTCCTAAAATCCACAGTTGTTTATATTGCTTTAAGTTTCCTTTGTGTGCGTCTCTATGTGAACCCTTTCAATGTAAGCATATTCTTTTGTGACATGAATTGGTAGTAACCAGAAATTTTATCTAATGATATTAGATATATCATATTAGATATTAGATTTATCTATTAGATCACTTTGGAAGACAGTTTAGCAATGTCGTATCAAACTCAGTATCCTTGCTCATAATATTTAGCGATTATGTCCCTTTCTAGTTCATTACAATGAGAAAAATCGTGTGAGCACAAACACACAGACACACACACACACACACACACACACATCTCTAAAAAATGATTCTTTAAGAATTGTTACTCATTGCTGTCCAAACTGATAGGGAACTAATGCATCCTTTTCTAGACAATAGATAGAGATTTTTTTGTGTGTTCAGACAGTAGAAATAATTACTGGTACTGGAACACCATAAAAGAATTTTAAACTTGTTCTGTTATGTGGGACTAACAAACCTAAAGAATAGCATGTCTGATTTTAAAGATGTCCTTCTGGAAAAGCAACCATGCAAACAAGAAGTTCAACGGTTTTAGGGAGTTGAAAAGGAGATAAAGTCATCAGACACAGAGGATTATTCGGGCAATAAGTCTTTCTATCCAGTTTTGCATTGAGCTTAATATTTTTTAAAGACATACAGCTTGTTTGAAACAAATAAACAAAAATAAACGCTGTACAATAACTTCCTGAGTTATCTTGAAAGGACACATAAATATTTATGATGATTTTAATTTTCCCTGGCAAAAATTGAAATGTAGAATATAGCACTTGTAATTTCTGTAAACAATATAAAAATAAACTTTGTATTCTTTATGGTGTCTGACCTACTGGGACTAGTTTAAGTGGTTGATATTCAGTAGGCTTCCAGGTGTAATAGAATAAAAGCGATGAGATTTACTTTAGGTTTGTAAAGAACTAGTGTGGGTGCAGTTATCCATTCAAATGGGGGTGAGGTGATTGATTCTGGATGCAAATATGAGTGACCATGACCCAGGCACACAGATTCAGATTGCTCCCTATTCCGTGCTCCAACACAGTAACTGTTACATGAAGCTTTTATAGTAACAGGACAGGGAAAATCATAGACTAAAGTACTTTACACATCCATTGGTGGAATCACCAGGTATGCAGTTACAACAAAGCAAGGAAATCTGCTATGGACTCAAGTAAGAGATGATATTATTAAGTCTGATTTATGGAAGCTACTTGTTTGTTAATACATTCCAAACAGTTTCACCTGATCTGAGACATGAATTTAAGGTTCCAAACAAGATAAATTGTAGTCAAACTCTTAACCTGCAACATAAAATTTCTCTAAAATGATTAAACTTCGAATCAGGTGATCAGCCTTAGAATGTTTATTTCCAGGAACTTTCTTTCACACTAGAAAAATGGCCAAAATAAATCAAGAAATAACTACAGAGGCTAGTCCTTAGATTATGTAAAAGAGAGAATCAAGATGCTATGTTATTACTCAGGAATACAGTCTAAAGGGAATACAAGGTTGCATTGCTTGGAATTGGCTGCCCCAAGAGAATTGCAGATTTTTAAGCAGAAGAGAAAAATGTTGACTTAAGGGGACAGCAAAAGTGCTACAAGGGAAGAGGAAAGTAGCACAGAAACATCTGTGTAAGAAGGCCCTCTGGGGACCTGCAGAAAGTCCGTTCCAATCTACGGTGTTCTGGATCCTACTGAAGAAAGTCTGCCAGATTAGACAATGAATCACTGGAAAGGACCAGCCAAGCCAAGAATTCACACAAGGAAGAACGTAAAACCAATCACACAGGACCTGCGTTGAGTCCTCAGAAAGGAGCCATCTCTGTGGCCTTCACTCACAGATGCTGCTAGCCTTGCCTTCAGAAATTATAAAAGCATTTGCCAAAATATTCACATTAGAAGCAAATAACTCAGCAATGCCTCACAATTTATGTCTTTTAATGTTTAATTGGAATGTACAGGCAAATCTTGAGACACTATTGTACAAATTATCTTAAATGCAATAAAAAATGTTCAAATATGTAAGAAACTAGAAAAAACATGACAGATGGGGATAAGAAATAAAAGAAATAGACACAGATGATCCTATATAGAGTGACACACAGAGCAGATAAGAGAATGGTAAAAAAAAAAAACAGTGAATACATTGAGCCAACATATAATGAATCTCACATAATTACAAACACAAAAAGAAAGCTTGAAAAACATGGTGAGGAACATGGATAGAAAAACACATCACTAAAGCACAAGTCCACTCAATAAATAGCACAAGGAAAAACAGTGACAAAAAAATAAACATATTGAACAATGAGGAAATGTAAAAACATCGAAACAAAATGAAACCAAATAGCATTGTACTCTGAGACAATCTCATATTGCATAACATAAATGTGGTTGGATTCCAAAATATAAGGGCAATGGATAAAAAGATGCTGTTGAAAAAACACTGGTAGATTTCCCCAACTTCTTGCTTAAAATTACAAAGTTCTTATTAATCAGATGCACTGGCAGGAAAAGCACAAATCAAATATTATCCAAATAAAACTATTGGAAATTACCATGAAGACAATTGTGTATAAATAGGCAGACAAAACAAAGGCACATCACATGCATGCAAGGAAGAGCACATCATTTATCTGAAAAAAACACAAGCAGGAAGGAACCAGATGTATGAAGCCATCCAGGTATACTTAATCAAAGCTGATTGCCACATTCTCACAAACACTAAGAGTTCAATTTATTTTATCCCCTCCCCTCTTTCTTTCTCCTTCACAACAGGAACTAACACAGACAAGATAAGAAATCACTCTCTAGTCCTGGATAACTTAGACTGGTCTTGAAACCTAGGTAATGCTCCTCTCTCAACCTCTAGTGGGTTGATACTATCTATGGTCAAAAGTCAGCAAACCAGGTTAGTTGGGTATTGTCTGATTTCCCTTTTATATTTTCTACTTGTTATATATTCTTTAGAGTTTATTTCTCCTGCTGAAAATTCTATTACTCACATAGTAAATAACATGTGTAACATGTATTGATTTAAAAATATACAATAGTTTAAACACTTTTCACACACACGCACACACACGCACACACACGCACACACACACACACACACACACACATACACACACACACTTAACAACATGATCCCTGACGTCAAGCTCTACTATAAAGCTATAGTAATGAAACCAGCTATACTGGCATAAAAACAGACATGTGAATCAACTGAATTAATGACCCTGACATTAATCCAAATAGCTATGGACACCTGATTTTTGATAAAGAAGCCAACATTGTACAAGAAAAAAGAAAAGCCATCTTCAACAGATGGGTCTGGCATAACTGAATGTCTACATGTAGGAGAATGCAAATAAATCCACATTTATCACCGTACATAAAACTCAAGTACAAATTGATCAAAAAACCTCAACATAAATCCAGTTGCTTTGAACCTGATAGAAGAGAAAGTGAGAAGTAGCCATGAACACATTAGTACCGAAGACATCTTCCTAAATATAACACCATCAGCACAGACACTGAGAGCAACGATTAATAAATGGGAACTCCTGAAACGGAGAAGCTTCTGTAAGACATAAGACATGGTCAATAAGGCAAAGTGGCAGCCTACAGAATGGAAGAAGATCTTCACCAACCCCACTTCTGACAGAGGGCTGCTCTCCAAATATATAAAGAAGTCAAGAAACCAGACATCAAAATATCAAGTAATCCAATTAAATATGTGGTACAGATCTAAACATAGAATTCTCAACAGAAGAATCTCAAATGGCTAAAAGACATTTAGATAATTGCTCAACATTCTAAGTTATCATGGGAATTCAAATCAAACTGACATTGAGATACCATCTTAAAAACTGTCAGAATGGATGGCTAAGTTTAAAACCACCGATGACAGCTTGTGTTGGAGAAGATGTGAAGTCAGGGGATCACTCCTCCACTTCTGATGGGAGTGCATACTTGTACAGTCACTCTGAAAATCAGTATGGTGGTTTATCAGAAAACTGGAAGTCAATCTACCTCAAAACCTAGCAATACCACTATTGGGCATACACCCAAAAGGTGCTTATTCATACCACAAGGACACATGTTCAGGTATGTTCATAGCAGCATTATTGATAATAGCCAGTAACAGGAAACAACTTACATGCCCCTCAACCTAAATAGATTTTTAAAAATGTGGCACATTTACACAGTGGAATATTACTCAGTGATTAAAAAGACAAAATAATGACATCATGAAATTGTTGGCAAATGAATAGAACTAGAAAAATAATCATCCTGAGTGAGGTAACCAAGACCCAGAAACAAGAACATGATATGTATTGACTCATAAGTGAATATTAGATGCAAATCAAATGATAACCAGGCTACAATCTATAACCCTAAAGAAGCTAGGTAAAATGGAGGACCCTAAGAGGGACACACATGGAGGGCCCGGGAAGGAAAAATAGTTAAGATCTCCTGGGTAAACTAGAAGCAGGGCTGGAGGGTAGAAGGGAGGGGATGGGAATGGGAACATGAGGGATCAAGATGGCCGAGTTGTGGGAGGGATGGGAGAGGGAGAGCTATCTTGATCTCTCGATAGAGAGAAATAGAAAGAGATATCTTGATAGAGGGATCCATTGTGGGAGTAGAGAGAAACCTGATTCTAAAAAAAGTTTCCAAGAATTCACAAGGATGACCCCAGCTAAAGTTCCTAGAAAGAGTGGAGAGGTTGTCTGAGCTGGCCTGTCCCTGTAATCAGATTAATGACTATCCTAACTGTCATCATAAGACCTACATCCAATAACTGATGGAAGCAGATGCAGTGATCCCCAGTAAATCTTGGACTGAGCTCCCGGAGTTCAACTGAAGAGAGGGAGGTGGGATCATATGAGCAAGGGAGGTCAAGATGCTAATGGGGAAAAAAGCACAGAATCAGCTGACCTGAGCTAGTAGGTGCTCATGGACTTAGACAGACTGGGGAGCCTACATGGGTCTCTTATAGACGCTCTAAATGTTGATGACAGTTGTGTGGCTTGATATATCTGTGGGACCCCCTGGCAGTGGGAGCAGAACTTATATAGGTGCAGGAACTGGATTTTGGGGGCCCATTCCCTTTGGTGAGATACCTTGCTCAACCTTGGTGCAAGGCTGAGTCCCATTCCTGCCTCAGTTTGGTATGTCAGACTTTGTTGACTCCCCAAGGGAGGCCTTACCCCTCTGAAGAGAGGATGGGGGTGGGATGAGGATTGAACTGGGGGAGGTGGTGGACAGAAGCAGGGGAGAGAGAGGGAACTAGGGTTGGTATGTAAAATAAAAAAAATTAAGAAAAATAAACTATATAGCCTATAAAGAAAAAATGACTTTAAGTCCCTTAAGAGTTTTCCAGAAAATAGAGAAGTTGGCAACACTCTTTTTAACATGTGAATAAGACCAAGTAATAACAAAAATATCTGAGAGGACAGTGAAGAGGACCGCAGGTCAGTGTCTTCACACACAGACGTTACATAATTTTCAAAAATGCAGTGAATTATTGCAGCCTTAAACCCAAAGTTAAGGCATCATTACAAAAAGTCTACCTTGTCGATAAAACCTACCTAATCTCTGGAATAGAATCCTGCGTTTACATAGGAGCATCATGGTTCAGCAGAATGGCAAAGGCTTTTGCTATAAAAAGTAGACAAATTTCATAATATCTTTATGAATTTAAATAAAATCTCTCAAAATAATAGAAACAGTAATGAAACAATTGTCATATAACAAAGACCATCAGAGTTGATCCAATGCAGTTACATTACTTACAGAAACCAAAGGTTGGCTGGTACCTTGCAGCAGTGTCAGGTGGCTCACAACTGTCTATCACTCCAGCTCCAGGGGAATCTGATGCTCTCTTCTGAATTCTGTAGGCACCTCTGCACATATGTGTACATACATTCTTTTAAAGAGAAGTCTTAAAAGAACCTCATTTCTTAAAAAAAAAATAAGTAAGAAATGTGCATCACTGTAAAAGTTCTAGTCAAAATTTCCTATTACAGGGAAGTACAGTTCCCTAGACCTCAGGAATGTGGCAAGGATGTCCTGCTATTCATATTCAACTTTTCTTAACTTGTCAAGTCCTAGAAGTTTTAGAGAGATGGAAACATACAGCTTGGAACGAAAACTGCAGTATTCTCCAATCCATATGTCCTTGCTGAAAATCTTGAGGATTTTAAAAATTTTATTAGTAGCAAATGGGTTTATCGAGATTGTGATATTAAGTGCTAATGAGTTAAGTAAATTTTATAACTACAAGGAACTCTTTGTGATTGAATGCGTAAACCATGGTTTACACTGAAATCATAAAACACGAACTATTTCAGAAAAAAATCTGAATACAGAAAACCATAGAACATTGCAAAGACAAATGAGAAAACATCCAAGTAAATATACAAACATAACAGGTTATAAGTTGGAAAGCCTGATGTCTTTTGCCATGATAATAGTCTACCAATTAATCTGCAAAATGAATGTAATTCCATGCACAGCTCAAAAGGTTTGTTCTGTGGGCATTGGCAAGGTACTTCTAACACTGAAATAGAAAAAGAAAAAAACACGAAGAGTCCGATCAGTTTGAAAACAGTCAGAAATGGAGAATGTATCAAGTGGCTTTAAGACTGAATGTAAAGCTCTAGCCCTGTGAGCAGTGTAATTTAGAATAATGGTAGACATTCTGATCAGAGAACTAAGCAAGGAAGCCAGCTACAGAAATGTGATTAATCACAGATGAAGAAAGTTACTAGGGGATCTAAAAGAGGAAATAATCTTTTGGACAGATAGTTATTGGACAATTAATTCTTATATATAAAAGCAAATTGGCTCTACTCCATATTACATACAAACATTAACTCATTTATCGTCACAGATCTAAAAGTAGTATCTAAAAATCATGTAAGTGCTAGAAGAACGTGCAAGGAAAAAGATCTTACCTTTAGCTTGGCAGAAGATTTCATGGGTAATAAATATACAGACAAGGGGATCATTATTTTTCCCTTTGATAAAAATGTATTAAAATAAAAACGGAAACTGCAGATTGAGAGAAAGTATTTAAGAAACACTTTTAAATATTTGTGTTCCTGAGCTACAAAAACGCTTAAGTCGATGGTTTGGTAAAAACCTAAAAAAATAGCAGACAAAATATCTGGAAAGATTTTACAAAAGATGCTACGAATATCTATAGTAACTTCCACAAATGACAAATTTTCAGGTAAAGAATCAATTGTTAATAAATGATTCCCCTCTGATTAAAAGCACGTGTTTACATCAGGGGTGGTGGACCACTCCTTTAATCCCAGAACTTAAGGAGATAGATGCAGAAGGATCTCGGTGAGTTCAAGGCTAGTCTGGTCTACAAAGTGAGTTCCAGAACCCCCAAAGCTACCCAGAGAAACCCTGTCTTAAAAAAGAAGAAAACATGTGTGCAGCTGTTTGCAGTGCAGTAGATTGTTACTGCTGAGCAAACTCTCGAGTCATATTTTGTGAGAGAAGCCAGCAAATAAAAAGCATGCCATGATTTTATATGTGGTGTTTCAAAGACATAAGTTTACTAGTAGAAACACACCAGTGGTTGTCTGGCATTGAAGGAGATAGGGAGATGGGTCACCAGATTGTCATGAGGGAATTGGGGTGTAATATAATATGATGACAGTTTGGGTAATTACCTTACTGGCCATAATTTGTTAAAACTCTTAGAACTGTACACGTAAATTTAGCTAAATAATTGTTCTTAAATTATACTTCAATCTAACATACTTAAAATAAGATATAAGAATCTATATTCAGACAGATCTTAACAAGTAGACTGTCAGTTGTACCATTAAGGATATTTCTTACTAATTGGTTCCAAATTGTAGGCTGCTGAGATAGATTAAAGCAAACTAAGAAAAGAATTTAATATTATTTCAGAGAGGAACTTAAAGGATTGTCCTGGAATAGAAGCACAAAAGAGGAACAGAATATCATAGTCAGAAGCTTAAAGCTTCTGGTGTTTCATTAAATTGGGCCAAGCAGCAGTACTTGCTGGTAACCAAAATGGTGGTGGCACATTGTATATGTATCGTTACAGATTCAATGATATTAAAATGTTATTTTCCATAGCATGAAGGACCCAAGTACCCGAGAGACCATCTGGCCATGGGAAAAATGCATCAAAGTTTTTGTAGGTATAACATAGAGGAATGCGGTCCAGAAAACAAAAGAACTCCCAAGTCCTTAGTAACACTCTGCAAGGTTACCTGCTTTTATCTGGTATTTCCCTTGGGGAATTGTACATTTTGTAACTCACTCACTGTCATTTTAGAGTGTAAAACTTCTCTTGGACCCCTTTCTTTTTCATCAAATATTTATGGGAGATTTTTAAACTTTCTATATCAGAGATGAGTGTATTCAGTTCTTTGTATAGTAAGTGACATAGTACACATTCAGTAAATATTTGTTGAATAAATTTACTGTAAAAATTAATAGCTGGATGTATGGAGACAGGAATAACTCAGAAATCTGAGCCATTCTGTGAGCCAATCAGGGTTGCACAGCCTGGTACTCAATGAGAGAAGACAATTAAACACAGAGTGCAGTTGGCTATTCTGACTGTGGCTTTGCAGTCACACTGCACCTTCTTTACTAAGCTTGAGATATTTTTCACTTGCTAGCAATGAAGGCTGACTGAGAAGCCAAGGACAATGACACTGGGTTTCAATTCTACTGCATGAACTGACTTTGTGGGAGTCTGGTTTGTTTAGATGCTTACTATTGCAGTCCTGGATGGAGGGGGGAAGACCTTGGACTTCCCATGGGGCATGGAAACCTGACTGCTCTTAGGACTAGAGAGGGTAGGGGAGGTGGGGAGGGGGAGGGGGAAGGTAAAGGGAGGCGGGGAGGAGGTGGAAATTTTTAATAAATAAATTAATTAATTTAAAAAAGAAATAAAGACAGGAGCTGAAGCTAGTACCTCATCATTGTAACCATATTATTCATCTTCCCCCGCCTCTTCCTGCTTTTCTTCTTGCCTCCTTTCCTTTGCCTCCTGTTCCTCCTCCCCTCAAGACTACATAATGATAACGGGCTGCTTTTTCCCATGCCTCATTCTCCAGTATTGATTACTGGTTTCCTCGCTCCTACCTGACATTTACTCATTATGATCTTAAGGTACTTAGAAGAGAGTTACTGTTTACCAAACAAGGAACATACACCAGTTCATTATAAACTACGTAGGTAAAATTAATGGAACCTCCTGATAATGACTGTCCATTTGATTGAAGAAAATGAACACAGTTTTGTTCTTAGCAGAAAGAAAACCATGCAGTTTTTTAAAATTCCACACTCATTGAAGTTTTGCTTATATCTATCTATTTATATTATTCTATCTATTTTAGGTGTTCTTGTAGATCTTCTCTTTATAATTGCGCAATATTTTTTAAAATTAAGCTAGATCTAAGTCATGTAGAAAACGATTATTGCTTACTAAAATAGAACCAAAATCTAGGATGTAAATTCAGACTCACATCTCTAATTCCAGCATTTGAGAGCAGGGGATAGTCAGGACCCAGAGACCACATTGAGTGGCATAGTAAGCATTGGAACAACTTGGGATAGAGCAAAGTCTGTCTCAAAATATAACAACAAGGAAACCAGATAAGCATGAACATGAAAGCCAAAATTAAATAATTTCACTTCTAAATGCATAACTTCTATCTTGCACATGGTGTGTGTGAGTGTGTGAGTGTGTGAGTGTATGTGTGTGTGTATTCTTGATTTGTAGGAGAATAATTTTCACTTACTTAGGCTTGTTGACTGTTTTTGAGCATAATTCTATTATGCTGAATTATCTGATTTTCCCACACTGAGCTGATTAAAGCAAGGGAATTAAAGGATTGAAGAAAACTAGCAACTGTGATAATTAACAGTTTTTCACAGATTGTACTTCTCAATAGCTTAGCAATGCATTGTTTATAGCTTCTTGAGTGCAATGAAATTTTAATTTTGCTAAAACATGTTTCATTGATAGAGCTGCCTTTGTGATAAGTAAATGACTATATCTTTGTAAACCATGCCAAGCATTGATATAGGGAAAAAAATCAGAAATTGAAACTAGAGAACTTGCTTACTGGTTAAGGATATTTGCTGCTCTTCAATAAGACCCAAGTTCAGCTCTCAGCACCCACGTTAGGTGACTCACAATTTCCCGGACCAACTGCTCCAGAGGATTTGATACCCTCTTCTGAACTACACAGTCATCTGCATACACAAGGTATATATACTGTGGTTACACAGTTACACAGACATCAACATAAATGACCAATAAAAAATATATCTTGTATCCTCATTCATAAGAAGCACTTGTAGCCTAAGCATTGAATTAGATATTTTGGAATATTGATAACTACGATCCTGCAGTGGCACCAAGTAGAATATGTGTTCAAACATGACTTTGGCTTGTTTCTTTGTTTGTTCTGTAGTTCCGGCGGGCCTCAATCTCCCCTGATCCTCTTACCTTACCTTTCTGATAGTAAAACTAATCTGAAAACTCTATTCTTAAATTTTAGCCACATGTGTATATAATATTTTATTAATTATGCTATATATTGTATTATATTGCCATAGAATACTGTGTGTGTGTGTGTGTATGTGTGTGTGTGTGTGTGTGTGTGTCTTTTCTTAGCATAGGGAATTGGGATAGATAGCTTCATTCTATGCATAATCTGAAGATGGAGAATGAATGCTTAAAAGAGTAATTTGAGAATATTGAAGTTGCTGTGTAAATGATGTCAAAAGCCTTTTCTTCTGTGCAGGCAACATTAAGTGCATTGTTCTGTTTAGAAGACATTGTTGTCTGAATATAACTCTCATCCCATTAAATCAGGGATACCATGGTGAGCTTTGTGATTTACCGATTCAGCTTCCAAGCCTTATGTTTACTTTCCCTTAGGAGACATCATCACAGCTTAAAGCTTGATGGAGGCCAGTGTGGTTTTTGTATATTATTTAAAACACTGCTTGGCCTATTGGTTCTAGCTTCTTATTGACTAGCTCTTACATATTAATTTAACCCATTTCTATTAATCTGTGTATTGCCACGTGGCTGTGGCTTGCCAGCTAAAGTTCCAGCGTCTGTCTCCTGCAGGGCTACATGGCATCTCTCTGACTCCACCCTTCTTTCTCCCAGCATTTAATTCTGTCTTCCCCACCATCTCTGCTCCACCCTGCCATAGGCTCAAGCCAGCTTTCTTTATTAACCAGTCATGTTCACAGCACACAGTGGGGAATTCCACATCAGCTCAGTGGATAAAGCAATTATTGTGCAGTCCTAATGGTCAGTTAAAAGTTGGGGAGGCCTGTAATCCCAGCATAATTAAGTGATCCTAGTACAAGACTGATATATACAAGACTTTGGATTGATACAATCCAAAGACCATGAGATCTAGACTCAAGCCATAAAGTGAAAGGTGATACAGGAAGATGCCCAAACACACTTTTGACCCTCTGTATGCATGTGTATGACCTGCAATCATGTTTTCTTAACTGAATGCTAGCAAGCACAGAGCACCACTTATATATTCAAAAGAGAAAAAGAACAGAAATAGAAGGAGGTAAGAAACACGGAGAAGAAGGAACAACACCCACCCAACCTTCCCTAGATAGCGTCTTTTGAGCTTGTGCATCCTGTTTCAGCTTTAAAGGACAATAGTATATTATTTCACTCCCCCAATGCACTTCTCAATATCTTTATGAGTCAAAGAGGATATCAGAAAATGCTTAGAAGATAAGTCCTGTTAGTTTTATTAGTATTTGCTTATTACAATCATATATGCAGTATGATTCCACTATCAGGAAACCTGAAAGCGAATGCTCCCTTAGTGCCTCCAAAGAGCAGTGGAACTCTGCTGACACCAAGATTCAACAACTGCTGAACTGCAAGGAGTACATGCTGCTTTGTGCCTCCCCCACTGCAGACAATTGATACATCTGCTAAGAAGTCAAAGAGAAAAGCTTTGGATCTGTGGCACATATCAACAAAAAATGTTGGGCAACATTCTATCTGAAAGCCTTTATGTAGCTAGAAATTTTAGTAGCATCCATGAAGGAAAGATATAGATCATCCTTACTACCAAAGGACCGAATGCAAAGATTCCTTTCTAAAAATTTCATTTCATTTCATTTCATTTTATGTATATGGTTGCTGGACTGCATATATGTCTGTGCACCATGTGTATGCCTGAGGAGGTCAGAAGAGGTAATTGCTGCACCCGAGACTGGGGTTTACAGATGGTTATGAGACACCATGTAAGTGTTCAGGATCAAACCTGGGTCTTTGGAAGAGCAGTCAGTGCTATCATCTGCTGAACCCTCTTGCTATATACATATAGCAAGGTTGATATCAGAAATGCAATTCTAAACTACCAAATAAAAACGTTTTTATACTTTATGATTTGAAATTTTTTTAAATGGGGATGTTAAAAGATGAAATGTCAAAATTCAGATTAGTAGGAAATGTTTACAAATCTGGTAAAGTCTTCTTCTTAGATACAACGAATTTATAAAAATTCTCAAATAAGAGCAACCAACCCAAGGAAATGCAGTGAGCTTTGAGCCAAATTTAAAAATGTATAGGGTATACACAGAAAAGAAAACTTGAAAGGGAAATATGATTCTCAGGAAGAAGACAGGCATTAAAATGTTATTGAAATAAGCAAAATGAGGGCTAAATATATGATGCTAAATTCAGTGTAACTTGTACTTTAAATGCTCTATATTTTTGTCTGTGTTTGGTGACTGCCTGTGCAGTAGATACCAATAATTCTTATCTTTCAAAAACACTATCGTCAAATGAGATCATTTCTGTGGGTGTAATTTTTAACTGTAAGTTATCATGAGAGGTATCATTATCTTTAAAATGTCATTATAATTATTATTATGAGTTCCTAACACCATCATCAATACAGAATATTGTAATTATTATTGTGAAGGATGAGTTAGTATGTTTTCATAAAATATATACTAAAACAGGTAAATAGTCTATAAACATTGTTTTGAAAATAGTTTTGGTCTAGTAGTGTGGAGAAATTCCTAGACCCTACTTGGGGGTGACAGCTATAAAGCTGGACCTCTAACAAGACAACAGAAAGCAGGGTCCCCATCTATTGTATTCCACAGCCCTATAGCTGAGTCCTCTGTAGCAGACTTTCTAGGACCTCCAGTCCCCAAATAATTACATGGAGCTGCCTTATTTGTTATGCTTGGCCTTATCTTATACTTACACTTATATCGTATAGTTGTTCTACTAGCTTTTATAACCTAATTTAACCTGTTTCTCTTCATCTACGTTTCGCCTCAGGACTTTTCACTTTTCATGTACTACTTTTTCTGCTTCTTCTGCCTGAAGGTTGCCTGGCTGGCTGGCTCTGGCCTTCTCCATTTTTCCATAGTTCTCTCTTCTTCCATTACCTCTTGAGCCTAGATTCCTTCTACTGATTCTCTCTGCCAGCTAGCACTGCATATCTATTTACTGCTAACTATTGGCCCTTCAGCACTTTCTTAGACCAATCAGATGCCTTACATAGTTAAACACATCTTTACATAGTTAAACAAATGCAGCATAAAGAAATGTAACAAATCTAGACATAGTTAAAGTCGTATTCTACAACATAAACAAATGTAACACATCTTTACTTAGTTAAAGTAATATTCTGCCACATATACAAATAGAACACATCTTTGGGCAGTTAAATTAATATTCAAAAACAACCCTGATATACACTGTAATTCTTAAAAAGAGTAAGAACTAATGTGGTTGCTTTCCTAACACTTGAGAATGTTTCACTGTTATAGGGGAATCTAGTCCATTTCAACTCTCATACTTCCTGTCACAGTATAGGAAAATCCCAGGTGCTCACTTCTCTTCTAGTCACCATTTATAAGTCAATTATTTCTATCTGGTCTTTTACATATGAAAAATTGTTAAGATAAACATAGAAAAAATGATTCATTGTAATAGGGAAGTTTCTATAGAAATATCTAGAGTTCAGTGGTGGCAAGTCAGAGTTCTACTGATGTCTAGATTAGAAAAGATAAGTAAGTAATAAAAAAATACTTTGTAAAATCTTCCTTTGGTTCTTACTTTATTGTAAATTTCATGTTCAGTATTTCCATAAATTCTATCCATACAAAAATTACTTAGAATCCTATTCCTCACACCCAAGAACACCAGCTACTTCAGTAAAATCAGCAAATGAGGCTTTGCCATGTAAGGAATTAGAATATAAAACTCTCCATAAGTTTCTAAACTTCTTTGATCATCTATTGAAAAAAATGTGAACACATAATTCCAATATCCTTTGCTGTCAGAAACTAACGTTTGAAGATTAGACAAGTCTTGCTTGATCAGAATTCATTATTCTAAAGTGGAGCCTCAATGGCCAAATTAAATACATGCAGCTTTCTGATGAAAAAACACAGCATTCTAGATAAAAAATATGAGTTCATTGAGTAACTGACATTCTTGATCTTGCTTCCCACATCAACTACCAACAGTGCTGAGGTTAGTTCTATTCAGACATTTTAAGGTTGTTGCATTGCAGTGACAATGAGGAAAAGTACAGCCATATGGGACTAGGCTGTGCAGATGGTTGTGAGCCCTCATTTGGTTGTTGGGAATTGAACTCAGGATCTTTAGAAGAGCAGGCAGTGCTCTTAACCACTGAGCCATCTCTCAAACTATAAGAGTTCAGTTCCTCTAAATATCACACTCTTCCATAATTTTGTTTCTATAATTGTAACTTTGCTGTGTCCATAAGTAATCATTAATGGTTGGAGAATACACATGCTTATTGGAATAATCAGTATTCTTGTTTTTGTTTTGTTTGTTTGCTTTTGTTTTAGGCAGGGTCTCAAAGGTAAAAATATTTGTACCTTTCAGGTACACCTGCCTCTTCCTCCTGAGTCCTGAGATTAAAAGGGTATGTTACCAAGCCTCTCATCTGTCCCCTTGTTTTATCACACATATTTAACTGACTCTCAAGACCAAAAGGCCTTCTGTATTAAGTGTTAATTACAGTTTTGGGCGACCATCCATTGTATAAATGTATACATTCCATACATATTGTGTGTGTGTGTGTGTGTGTGTGTGTGTGTGTGTGTGTGTGTGTACATACAACTTGTTACCAAGTTCTGGAGATTTCTCTTGTCGAAACCCTAAGAATATTTTAAATTGCATCAACCATGATGTGCATAAACCCACCTCAGAAACATCCTGGTACTTCTGATGCATGAAATAATTCCTTTAAGCAACAAGCAGAATGTATTTAATAGATATAAAATAGTAAGACATAAGACAGACATAAGAACAGAGACACCTAGAGGACTGCCAGCAATTTCATTGCACTGAGTGCTTATTTAACTGTGCAAAGATCACATTTGGCATAGGAATCACATTCTTTGCAGAAGCTGACTGCATTGTTCAGCAGATAATTGCTTTTATGGCTGATGCATCAGACTGAAGCTGGAGCTTTATGATACAATTCATTTGCTGAAACCGTATTGTTGAAATTCCCAGTACTAAAAGGGTATATTTGAAAACATGTTTTAGCATGATTTGTGATTCATCATGTACACAGTACTGATGATAGAATATTAGTGTAAGTAATTGGTGACTTGCTTTTCTTTCTAAATTATAGGTTATGTTCCTCCCTAAACTGACATAGGTTGTCAAGAGAGGTCTTTGAATCAGATCATTTAAGAAAGTTGATTCAGGACAGAATGCTTGGCATACAAGTACATCTTCAGTTTATGAGTGGTAAAGACATCTTTGTTGCCTAGGATAAACATGTTAAAAAAATACTAACATTGACTACATTAATGTGTTGACCCCTGGGGAGAGGAATAAAGAACTAAGATAGACATTAGCATGGGATTGCACAGAATTTGAGCAATAGATTATTAATTAAATAAGCAGAAGGCTGTTTGTGTGCTCAGGAGCAATTGACGGTGTACCTTTGTATGGAATACTTAAATGATGTGTATCTTCCTCATTGGTGTTTGATTTTTTTTTCGATTTTAAAACTCCTTAAGACAAAAAAAAGGTTGATTAGGTTTCATCCCTGTGATTTCTTAATATGTTTCTCTGCACCCTAATCCTTAGAAAGGAATACTGAACCCAGGGAGAGGTACTGAGCAAAGGTGTGTAATGAGCACTTCTAACAACGATTGACACCTTTGATGTCATTTGTGAGCATGTTTTCATAGATTACTTTTGCTCTTACAATTGGAAATATTTCATATTTTAACTATTTTGATGTCATTCTCTTAATTAATTTAGAAAATATGCAGTCTTTCCTTGAAGGCCATATGACACAAAAGCATTTAGCTAGACATTGTGTCCTTAGGAATTGGAAGTATCAAATTTAGCTGGGAGATGAGAGTCTCGCAGACTCTGTCATGGAGTGCTGGTATGCTCTCAGCATGTTGCCCCTCCTTTAGTAGTTTTTCGGCAAGACCTTCCTCCCTACGAACATTAAACCATTGTTATTTTTTCAATTAGACTCATTGCTGACGATTCATGTCTTGTCACATTGAACTGGGTTTACAATGCCATCTCATATGGTACGGGCACTGATGCCTCACTGCCGTAAAGAAACTCAGGCTGCTCTTCACTGTCTGCCACTCAGTCTTATCTTGTCTCCTTGGCTCCGTATGCAGAAGACCTTTTCACCACATGACGTCATGAACAGTGTCTCTGGGTATTATTTGATTATAATAATGATGACTTCTCCAACACAGTAACATTGGGCTCAACACCAGTCAGCAAATTCTTAGGGGCTGTAGTGTGAAGGATGGAAGGATGAGAACTGTCGCCACTGGGAGACAGTGGGTGGTGAATCCAATCTGTGGATTAATAACAAGCAGGCTGACAGGGTTTTCAGAGGGGAGAAAAACAGTGTATGGGTTTATAACCATTAAAATTGTTTGGGAAAAATTACTGCATAAGCCCCATTTCAAGATTGCATTTAATTATTAAAAAGCTGTGTGTCTCACTCTTTCCTAATAATGTACATACAACTTACTTAAAGTTTCCCTTAAGAGGTGTCAAATTGAATAAAACCCCTATTTAAAGGCTTTGCTGGATTACTCTTTCATGTCCACGGGTGTGCTCTGTAATGCTGCACTTCTCTAAGTAACCTACTAATCTTTTCTTTTTAAAAAGGAATTTTTTGAAAGCACTATGTCCTCTTGTAAATAAATTTCCGCATACACACCCTTCTTGCCTTCAAACTGGAAGACCACGTGCGGAGAGACACCCAACGCTTCCTAAAGTATCTGTGCTACTCCCCTTTTCATGCTTCCCAGGTCTGAATCCATTAGAAGCCAACAGAACCCTTCTGTGTTACTGTCAGCACACTGTGCCTAGAGATAATGCAGCCAGAAGGCATTTTGATAAAAACAGCTTTCAAGATCTATTCTTTAGAAGGCATTTGTATACTCATTATGCAACTCCATTTTTTTATATCCATAGGGAGTTCTGTAAATAAAACACCGAGGTCATGTGCTCCAGTAGCTGATGGCAGTCATTTCAGACAGAGTAATTTCTTTCAGTACACATATTGATAGCACAGAGCCAGACATGAAAAAGATAATCTCGAGGCTTTGTTCATGGTGATTGCAGCTGTCTGACTTGGTCAATAAACTGTAATGGCCCAGAGACTCTCTGGTGGAAATATTGCTTTCTGTTTGTATATACACCTGTTACTTGCCCTAAACGACTTCTTTTCTAAGGTAACATAGAAATCTACTTTTCTCACGATCATGGCCATCCATGTGCTGCCATATTAATTACATAGGTATGTTTACTTTGTATTTTGTACACACGAAGCATTTACAATGGGTATTTTGGTAGGTGACATACGTTGGAGGTAATACCTGATCTGAGCTTTCAAGGAAGAACAAAGCTGCATGGCCCAAGTAGGAAGAAATAAACACAGATTTAGATAGGAAAGCATGCTTCTACTGTTTGTTTTTTCCCCAGCTAAAGCCTTTTATACCTCTACAGCTTCTGTGGAAAACCACCGGCCAGAAAAAAACACAAACATCCTTGTCAATTACAGACCACAAGGAAGTTCCACTGTTGGTCAGGGGGAGTGAGGACAGCTAGATCACAACACCAACTAATGAAATATACATATTTAAGCATTTTTATTATGTGGTACTAGAATTTTCAAAATACCTTAAATAAGGACATTGTTTCTTTCTTATGTTTAACCATTAAAGAATAAAAGCTAGTATTCATAAAAGAATAAAACAATGTACTATGCATAGTAAGTATTTTAAAATATCTTCAATTTATATATTATTATTATTCATCCTGAGATCCATATAAAAACCTTTGAATTACCTGCACATAATGAAAAGAAAAAAGCTAATAGAGTAGGGACAATGATTTTCTGTTCATTTCTGATCATAAATTTTAGTAAGTTTCCCTTTCTATTTTTGAATATAGTAATAAGTATGGTTTTCCTTATGTCTCTCTCTCTCTCTTTCTCTCTCTCTCTCTATGTGTATATATATATATATATACATGCATTTAGAAAACCATAAGCCATCTTTATTATGTGTAATATATTGTTATCAACATGTTTTCACTTCTTTGTGGAATGAATGAATGAATGAAAATTAAAGCAATATGCTCATTAGACAAAACCTTAATACCAAGATGAGCCATTTGCTATCTAAACATTCTGTATCATCTTTTGTTCTCTTTCTGGGAGATTTTTAATATTCTATCCTTTTCACATATTAATCTCTAAGCCTCCGACCTTTTATCACCAGAGATAGTAATAGATTATAGATGTGGAATTGAGAGAGTGACCTTGAGCTTCTAAAAATGTGTTCCTTTTTTTAATACTTCATGGGACAGCCAGTATCTCAAAAGATCAGTGCAAGATGATCTACGTCCATTTCAGACTACTCTAAAATGGATTTTCCTTCTTTTTGTTTCTGCCTGAATTCTACTTAACCTACTCATAAGCAGTTTTGTCAAATATTGTACCAAACCACTACCTATCACTTTCAGGATACCTTTGTATATATGTGAACATGTACATACATTATTATTATCTAATTGTTTATGTATTAATAGTGATATGTATTATATGTACGAATTTTGCCAATAAGTTTATCATTGACCTTAAATATAGACTGTTTAATAAGTGACTAAATTCAAGCTTGTGTAAATGTACTTTGTAGTATATGATCTATCTGTTAACTCAAAGTTATTTCAACTTAAAGTTGAAATACTAAAAAAAAAATCATCAGAATAAAAAGAAACCTGACCACATGCATTTTCCAGATCAGAAATTTGACTAAAGAAAAATGCTTAGTTTTATTCTTGCTATAGTACAAATAGATTATAGAAAAGTAGAGAAAAGTAGCACAATATAAGTTTTAAATTTTATTTTATTTGGCGTAAGAACAGTATTCCAGGCAGATTATTGAAGAATGTTGTGCCCACAGTACAGATCCAAGTCTGAAGCCATAGAGTTGAGACACAAATTGAAACCTTCCATTTTTGACCCCTAAGAATCAGGGAAAATAAAATGTCTCTTGACCCTCAACGCAGTTTATTGGAAGGAGGTCGCTTGTTGTTTCCAGACTGCTCAGCCCCAAAATACTCAGACAGAATCTGTATTATTTAAATCACTGCTTTGATAAATCATTAATGCTAGCTTCTTATTGGCTAACTCTTACATATTAATTTAACCCATTTCTATTAATCTGTGTGTCACCACATGGCAGTGGCTTACCAGTAAAGTTTCAGCATCTGTCTACAGGGTTAAATGGCTTCTCTCCGACTCCACCTTCCTTTTACCTTCCTATAGGCCAAGCTAGTTTCTTTATCCATTAACCAATAAAAGCAACACATAGACAGTAAGACTTGCCACACCATTCTGAATTTATACAGTGAAGCTGACAATGGTACCTACATCACAGACAGTTTTAAGTTTTAATTCTTTTAATATAGATTAATGAAGTACTAGAGAGATCACTCTGTAGTTAATAGTACATTCTGCTCTTTCAGAGGCTCTCAGTTCAGATCTTAGCACCCGCAGAGGGAAGCTCACACCCACCTGTAACTCCAGCTCCAGGGACAACCAGAACCTTCTTAGATACTTTCTCCTACTCATGCAAATAATTGAAAAGACATAAACCTTTAGATAAATGGTCAGTGCTGAGTGTGTTGAAAGTCATCTAGCTGTTGTTTGCGAGCACTATAATTTCTAGGCAGATTCTGTTCTCTTTGATTTAATATGAACACCAATGGGGATGACATATTGTCCATACAAAGAGTTATCCTGATAATGACTATAAATGATAGTCATTTCAGTAGAGAGTGAGATAACTGGACTCTTTTACTAATCCACGTAGTAGACTTAATTCTAAGAATCAGGTTAGACTCAGACACAGTAGTGTTTGCCTGTATTTTTAGCTGCTCAGGAGGCTGAAGTGAGAGGATTGCCTGAACATTTCAGGTCTAGACCAGGCCAGGATGGGGAGACTCCAGGTTAAATGTGCTGTGTAATCTCCTCCAAGTGTTCTGACTGTTATGAATTGTGTGGTCTGATCTCTCTTTTGTTCCTTTCAGAGACTTGACCATCAATGTGCCATGAATACTTTTGACATATAAGGTAGCATAGTAGGGTCTTAATGCTTAGAATACTTTCAGTCATTGGCTAGAGACAGGTATAGTCTGTGGAGAGACAATTCCGTGAATCCAGTAAGCACTTAAGGTAGGAAAGAAGTTACAGAGATACTGGGCCACATGAGTATATTTACCTACTTTTATTATAAACCAAATAAAAGATTGAAGATTTTAGATACCAGAGAAGGAGAAGTTTGAGGAAGTGCCCCAGGAACAGAGTACAGAGTAACTGAAAGCTGTTTATATGACTCATATCCTATGTCTTCTAGTTCATTTCATATCTCATTTCTAAAAGCCATATGTATATGACTGTTGAGAAAAGCAAGTTTGAAATGAGACTTGAATAAAATGCAGAGCCTAATCTAAACTAAGTAACTGTTTGGAAAGAAGACTGGTTTTATCCTAAGTATTTTAGTTATTAAGTATTTTATTACAACCAAAAGTGAAATTGCTTTATGATTAAAACACAGAATGTCATTTATAGATGTGTGCTCTTTATTTCTGAACTGTATGAATTTGGTTTTATGAACATATCTACAAATCATGTATTTTATTTTTATACTTACTTTGGGTACCCTAAGGAATTTAATTATTTCTGAGCTGGGGATGTGCACAAAGCAGTTAGGAGGCAATCAAGGAATGTCAGAGAGAATTTGTAGCATCATGATCTAAAAGCATAATTAAAGTTGAAAGGAGAAAGTTGATTTTAGCATATTCAGGAGATGGAATATGTGATATCAAAATTTTGATAGACACAAAAAGGGATGGTATAGCATGGTTCCAAGTTATGTGACTTTGGAAAATGAGATATAAAGTATATAACAAGACACCAGATATAAGAGTATTTTCAAGTTTAGCATGTAATATTTTCTCTTTAAATTAACTCTAGTTTGGATTTAACACCAAGAAAACACCAAAATGAGTATGTATTTCTGGAGGGCAGAAGAAAGCCATGAACTGTCAGTCAAAATACGGAAATATTAATGTAGACATTAAAAATGAAGTCAAAGAACTGAATAGAGTTACAAAGGAGAAAGGAATATAGAATAACAATGATAGAAATCTGGGAGCTATAGAGGAAAACAGTAACATATCATGTCTTAGATATCTAGGCAAGAAAGCTGTGAAGAAATAGGCAGTGAACCCTCTAGGTGGAATATCATTACTAAACCAAGTAACACAAAGGCCAAGGAGTCAATGTTTTGCAATAGTTAGAGAGGTGCCAAATTAGCTATTGAAGCCACGTATGGACTTAGAGGAAACAGTGGCAAGGAGTAAAACATAAAGCAAGTAAGGCCCTTGGATGATATTGAGCTTTGAAACACGCACAAACACATAGACACACACACACACACAAAAAAAAAAAATAACAAAAAAAACTGTCTTAAAGAGCAAAGGAAATTAAGGAGTGATTTGTTAATCCAAAAGTAAATGTTTTAATTTCAATTTTATCATTTTAGTTAAATGATTTGCATTTACATAGTGATAATAAATGAAAATTAAAAGGTATCTAAAAAGTATCTCAAAACAAATAGTCAAATACGAAGAAATGTGTTGTAACACAGCTAAGGATTCAGAAGTATTACTGATAAAAGGAAAGCTATAGTAAAAATTAAGAAAAAATTATTTTATGTACATATGTGCCATGTATTTTGGGTTGTCCAAGGAGTCGGAAAGAGCATTTTATTCACTGGAATTGAAATTTTAAGTGGTTGTCAGCTGCCTGAAATGGGTGCTGGGAACAGACCTCTCATTCTCTGGAAGCTGAGCCTCCTTTCCAGCTTCTTAGAGTAAATCTGAAGACAGTTCCTAACAGAACATCATCTGTGATTTAAAACAATTAAAAGTAGCAGCTTACGATTTTGTAGGTGTTTTTATTTATTTGACATAGGCAGTTAGGTTTACTTCCTGAAATGAACCAACAGGTTACAAAATAGAAAGGAGAGTCTGTACAGGAACACTGTGACAAAGGAAAAAGATCTCTGCAGGACCAGGTTAGAGTGTAAATTCTGATGTGGCACATTAATGCAAGTCCTGTTGAGTACCTACATATCCCTATGGTGAATAAGATGTACAGGATAAAGAAGACTGAAATAATGGGGAACAGAAAACTTAAGTGTTGAGAATTTCATATAAGCATTCGGGTTGCCTTCTTGGAAGTGTTCACCATTAATTTCATACAGTTAGCAACCTACTCCCAGATTCACCATGAGTGCTAGGTAGCCAAAATGCATATACAGAGAAGTATACCCCTAAAGATTCCTGTATTATTGGGAACTTGAGGACCTATACAACAAAAGCCTCCACGGTAGTTGGATTTGGGTTCTAGGAAAGGATATAACTGCAGTATTGAATCACTGTCTCCAAGAAGAATGGTCTTCAACTATTAACAAGCCATGGACCAATGTCCAGCAATTTTCACTGAGCCAGTGGAACAAGAGACTATTGAATGAGCCTCTGTTGTTGGGACCCTGGTTTGTGGATAGCTATTTTGTGAATATGATGAACTAATTGACCTAACAGGACTCCCAGGAGAAGAGCAGTTTCTGCTTAGTTCATCAGGGGGACAATTTGTTGTTTCATTTCCTCTTCCCATCCCATTGGGGAAATTGAATTGTGAAGAGAGTACCTACTGGGAGCATTCAGAGAACACGTCAGAATAAGAGACCTTATTCATTTCTTTACTCACTCATTTGATATTGCTTTAATTAGCGAAAAAGAAATAGCTTTATTAGGCAGGAATGTGCTGTGCTTTTGGTTCACATGAATCAGTTAGTAAAATTATAAAGACCTATCCAAGTGAGGGTCCCTTCCAAGCACAAAACTTAAATGACATTTTAATTTGCAGTGGTAGAGAAACGTTTTGTCTTCCTAAGTGCTAGACATTCCAAGTACATATTTAAGACAGTCAGTGGGTGTTAACCATGTTTATAACAAATTAGAAGTTTAGAAGAATTAATATTTGGGTCACATAAAAATTTGAAGTACTTTTGCCTCAGTAAAGATGAAGTTTTTCTTTTTAATAATGACCAAATGTAAGTAAGAACAGTTTACCCTCAAGTTTTAATACCCTCAGAATTTTTTAACGACATTATGTTTTAGCATTACTTTTTATCTTAAGCAGCCATGGGGATTAAAAGATATAAAAATAACGTTGAGTAAAGTTTGGTAAGTTATTCTGTATCCTGTGTGTTAGGCCTTAGCGAATTCCTAACTATGTGAAGCAGCCTGGTTTATATTCAGTCTAAATGAAAGTCTCACATATCTTCATGAGCACATTCTTGTCTTGAGAATAATAGGCAGAGGAGTGGAATGGTATATGACTTAAAGTTCAGGGTCCTAGTCTAGGAATCAAACTATCAGTAACTTTGTGGCTCTGGACAGCCGCTTACTTTATGAATGCCAGGAGGTTAAACATGATGGGTGTTCATACAAATGAAGCACTGCTAAGAAAGAGTGCTGTACGTTCAAGACTTGACAGGAGCATTTAGTACTCACAGAATCTTTCTTGAAGATCTCACATAACACTTGATGCAAGATGGATGTTCAGATACATGGTTCGTAGAATAATGTGGTGAGGGAGAATTGTCTGTATTCTGTCAATCATGTATTTTAATAAAATGCTGATTGGCCAGGCAGGAGGTGTAGGTGGGTCAACCAGACAGGAAGTAGAGGCGGGGCGATGAGAACAGTAATATTCTGGGAAGCAGGAAGCTCCCTCCGTCATTCCTGCGCAGACCACCGAAGAGGCAGGATGTAACCTGCCCAGCTGAGAAAGGTACTGAGCTGTGTGGCTAACGTAGATAAAGATAATGGGGTAACATAAATTATAAGAACTAATAAGTAGCCTGACCTAATGGGCCAATCAGTTTATAATCTTATGGAATCCTGTGTGTGATTTTCTCTGGTGTATGCTGGCTGTGGGGTGCTGGGTGGGACAGAAACCCCAACAAGCCAGCCTTCATGTTACAATAATGGATAAAACCAGAGTAAAGGCTGCCTAGAAAATCTATAATCCTTATCACTCAATCTTTTTTTTTCTCTCAATCTTTGTCTTCTCTAGCAACCATTATTTTACCCTCTACTTTAGGAGATTAACTTTCTAAACATGTATTTATTATTAATAGGCAATTTCTGTTTGGGCCTCTAAGGCCAAGATTAAATTATCCCAAATGAAAACACTGCATCAGGCACAAAAACAAATCCTTAAAAACACAAAGTGAAGTCTTAGGTTGAAAACGTGACAACTCAAAAGCACACATAGCTTCTATTATATAAACTTTGTTTCTTTTAATCCAAGAGTCTTTAATAAGAATAAAAGTCATGTTTTATTGTAAAGACCTAAATGGTTGAGGTCTTTTGGGGGATGGGGTTGTGGTAATGTTTTGTGGTCTTGTTATAGAGATCCAGATGGGTTAATTTTGCTAACCTTCACAAAGAGTTGAACTCAGGAGATTTAACAATTATAATTCAGTATTATCTGTAAGCAACATTAATGGACCTTACATTAACAATATCAGAAATGGCACGAGCAGTAATTTTAATAGAGCATACTTTCTTACTGTTTTCAGGTTGTGGAAAGGAAAACTATAGTGGAAGCCTTCTAGCATTTTCTCTTTTCTTTTTTGCTCCCCTTTGTCTTAATCAAATTTGTCATCTTTTTCAATGACTTCGCTACTGCTTTTACTTGCTCTATTCAGCATCACTGCTTGGCAGGCATGGGTGAGGACTTGGCTTTGTAATCACAGCGGCTTAGTTCCAAACAACCCAGCGGAACATCAGAACATGCAACTGGCAGAAACATGAAAGTACCTTTGGATGGCTAAGTGCTAGGATATGAGGTCTGTGGTCGCCCATCTTTTGTGTTGGAGTAAAACTAAGAAATGGCAACTTGAGAAAAATATGAATGTTCTGTACTCTGCAGCCTTTGGCAGAGTTCTGGGCTTGGAAATATTTGGGGAAAACAAAAAGTTTCTTTGCAAAGATCAGGCCCCTAAGAATCCGTAGTGGAGGAAAGCCAAAGACTGGAGATTTTATCTGTGGCACTTTTGAAAGACCCTTTCTGTGATCAAAAGAAAAGAAATGCAGCAAAACACACTGATTGACAGTGCTTATGGTAGCTAAGTCTTTTCAACCGGACTCTGAACTGGGGCTTCAGAGGAAGGAAAACAGAGGAAGTAGAGCAGTGGTGGTCAACAACCCTTTATCTCTACCTGTGTCAATCATAGCGTTTAATTAGTGCAAATAAATTATGAAGTTCTGCATGACTCCTGGTTAGGTTTATGCCTGGTGCTGTGAGTTTCGCTTTGAGCCATTTTAAAACAGAATTAAACAATTTTTCCTACCTTATTAATTTTTTGCTAACTACCTTGAGAGACACTCTTCATAGGATATGGCATCTAGTTCCAAATGTACAACCAAATGCTAGGACAAAGTAGATACAGTACTGTAAAATGTGTATGTGTATGTGTGTGTGTGTGTGTGTTTAACAGAGTTAGATCAAACCAAGGTTTTCAGCTTGTAAATTGGAATCCCAGGTATAATTTTATGCAAAATTTCATTTCAGAATTGAGCTTTACATTTTCTAGTTGAAATTTAGGATTTGTGTGTTGTTAAGGTTTTGCTGGGAGAGGCCACTTGTTTGTTCCTGGCTGCTCAGACTCAACCACTGAGAAACTATATTATTTAAATCACTGATTGGCCAATGACTTAGGCGTATTGATAGCTAGCTCTTACATCTAGAATGAACCCATTTCCATTATTTTATACTTTATCACAAGGCTCATAGTAAACAGGCAAGTTTTAGGTGCATCTGTCCCTGGTGGTGGCTCCATGGCTTCTCACCGACTCCACATTTCTCCCAACATTCACTTTAGTTTTCCCACCTAGCTCTACTCTGCTAAGCCACTGAGTGAAACAGATTCTTTATTCATTAATGAATAAAAGAAGGATCTCCTACAGGGTTTTAATTCTATGATGAGAACTTGTGATGTCCTGGCTCTGTAACATAAACATTTCATATTGTCCTCTATCCTCCTCCATCCAAACCACATATTTTCATCTTCCTCACCTCTAGTAAACTAAACTAACTGGTCTTCTTTTTATGTCTCTACACTGGTTTTTCTCATGGTCAAGCCCTGCTAAATTATGATTGGGCCAAGATTATTTCTTTCAAATTCAGCATAGAATCCTCTTTTGCTCTCCACTAGCATCTAAGTTAATGGTGAATGAGCCTCAATATAGAAAGCCTGAAGATCAAGGTGATTCAGGTGCTAAGACAGGAAAGAAAATGTGTGAGGTAATGGCATTTAGTGTTGCTGTATAGTTATTTAAGTGGCAATGTTCTTGAATACACTTTTTGTGCTGAACTATTTGTAAACAGAGACAGGACAAACAGTCCAGTTGAGTATACTCTCCTTTGGGTTCTTCTACAGCCACCTAACTAAAGCTGCTGTCATATTTGCTTGTATATACTTTCCAAGGACCATTGAACTGCAGAGGCATTTCCAAAGGAGTAGGTCTAGGGTACTGGCTTTCTTGTATTTATGTTCTTAAAAATAATCTGTTCAGGTTCTAAACTGAAATTTGTAATGCCTTTTATTTAAAAATATTAATAGATTATTCTTAGGCACCTAGTTTGTTATTTTATCATAATTATTAATAATCAGCAACTTATGAGATAAGTCAGCTTGTGAGATACTATCTTCACAAAATTGAGGACATTAGCTAAAGTGGTTACTAATTCATAAGAGGTCTTCCAAGTTGTAATCAGTAGATCTGGAGTGGAACATTGGGGATCTTTGTTTACATCTATGTACTCTGTAATGCTTCTAAAATCTCAGTGTAATGAATTACTTCAGTTTTTAGTAGGAGGCAATATGGCTAGATTCTAGTTGCACTTGGGGACTTCTTAAATGTGTAAAGTTCTTCATATGTTCTTTTTTAATCTTACTATTACTTTTGCTTTTTACCTCTCTTTTGTTTATTGAGTTGATATTAACATACTTAATCCAGTATTGATGTTCTATGGATTTCTAAGACTAACAAATTTTGATTGAATTTTATATGCTATCATATTTTGACATTTGAAGGAACTCTTTAAATACTTAAAGTAGTTGTAGCATTCTTTTTACTTGTTGAATGTTTTGTATTATATTTTTGCTAACTATGGTAATACATAATTAACCATATTGGCAGATATTTAACATCTACTAATATGCACTGGAAGCAAGAAATAACTTATAAATTCATTTATAAATATTTAAGTACTTGGAAATAGAGGGCTGGACACATGGCTTAGTATGTAAGAGTACTTATTGAGCAAACATGAAGACTTAGACTGAGTTTCCAGAACCAACATAAAAAGCTCAGGGTAAACAAGAGCATTTTAAAATCCAACACTGTGGGAGACAGAACGAGGGGGATGTCTGGGGCTTGTTGGTTTCCAACCTCTGCCTCTACGAAGTAAGATGAAGAGTGGTAAAGCAAGCCACCTAACATTCCATCTGACCTCTTTGAATACAATTACATGCAGATACATGTATATACACCATACACACATATACCCACCCACAAACATACATACACGCATACTCCAGGTAATGCTCCTAGCAATGACTCCAGGTAATGCTCCTAGCAATGACTCGTGTGTAGCCTGAACTGCCATCTCCCATGATCATATTCATGCTGAGTCCAGCTAGTCATCAGAAAGGCTTCATCCACCAACTGATAGAAACAGATGCAGGCCCAGAGCCAAACCTTAGGTGGGGTTCAGGGTATCCTGCCAAAGAAGGGGAGAAAGATTGTAGGAGCCAGAGAGGTCAAGGACACCACATACTTTCCTTAGATAGATAGAATCTTATGATTAGGTCATTGACATCCTAAGAGTAGGTTCAGGTTTATAGGCCTTCTCAGGAGTAAACTACCCCAACTAGAAGTAGTGAGTTCCCGTATTAGCTTCCGTGGTCTCTGTCCTTGGTGATCAACAGAATAACTTGTCACTATTGAGAAAACTTGAGATGTAGCACTTCATATATAATGTGATTCTTCATTCTCATCATACAGGAGAGACAAAAATGTAAGACTCAGAGATACTACCTATTCTGCCAACATGATTTTTGTTGTATTTCATAGGTATTGTAGTTATATAAAATTAAATTTAGAAAGATGAGTTATGATTACCTTATTGATAAGATTTTCACTTACCAAATGTTTACCCTAAACTGCAGAAACATATTAAACAGGAAAAGCACAGTATTAAAATCAATCATTTATATATTCTGTTCTGATCTCATTCTGGAGGCATGTTTTCAAGCTCAGGGTTTTTTTTTTTTAATTTCTTTTCTATCTAAGTCCTTGGGGACAGAAGAAACAGGTCCTCGTGTTGACAGTGTAACTCTTGGATATGTCGTTGCCACTCCTCTTCTCTCATGAGTCAGCACTGTTAGAGCAGAATGCCCCAGACTGGGTGTTTTGATCAGGAATTACTAGAACTCAACATTTGGTGCCTAAGAATTCAAGACCAAAGTTCAAGCTCTACATGTGACATGAAGCCTGGCTAGTTTTGACTTACAGATGGTCACCTTACTACGGTGTACAAAGATGGTCATTCCTCTGTAGGAGCCCTCCACTAGTGACTGTCTCTCATCTATTAAGAAGACTTTTCCTATGGGAATATGGAGCCTAGACTTATTAGCTCAGTTAGCATAACTGGCTTGGCCTGATAGGGTAAAATGTAGGTAGGTTGGGGAAACCTGAACTGTATTCTGGGAGAAAGAAGGGTGGAGTCAGAGAGATGTCATGTAGCCCCACTGGAAACAGATGCCAGAACTTTAACTGGTAAGCTACAGCCACGTGGCCATACACAGATTAATAAAAATGGGTTAAATTAGTATGTAAGAGTTAGCCAATAAGAAGCTAGAGCTTATGGGCCAAGAAGTGATTTAATTAATACAGTTTTGTGTGATTATTTCAGGGCTATGTGTCTGGGAACCAACAAGCGGCTCTCTCCTCCTACCGTACAGAATGATTTTTTTCAATCATTTCTCTGTTTATTGTTCTTCTATTATCTATCTTTTTATTGATTTTTATTGAGCTCTACATTTTTCTCTGATCCCCTCCCTGTATCTCCCCTCCCCTTCAACCCTCCCCCAAGGTTCCCATGCCCCCAATTTACTCAGGAGATCTTGTCTTTTTCTACTTCCCATGTAGATTAGATCTATGTATGTCTCACTTAGTGTCCTCATTGTTGTCTAAGTTCTCTGAGGTTGTGATTTGTGAACTAGTTTTCTTTGCTTTATGTTTAAAAACCACTTTAGAGTAGTACACAGCAGAAAAAAATAATGACATCTTGAATTTTTCAGGAAGATGGATGGAGATAGAAAATACCATTTTCAGTGATGTAACCCAGACACAGAAAGACAAATATCACAAGTACAGAATGATTTTAAAGCCCAAGAAACCTCTTTAGAGGTCAAAATATCCTAGCAACTCCCTCTCTTTAGATTTTGAAGTTACAATTCTTATCAAAGTGTTGTTTAACAAATATTATTAAGACACATTTTCTAGAGTAGTTCTCAACCTTCTTGACCCTTTAATATAGTTCCTCAGGATGTAGTGTGACCCAACCATAAAATTATTTTGTTGCTGACTCATTACTGTAATTTTGCTACTGTTATGAATCATAATGTGAATATCTGATATGAAGTTTATCTGATATATGACCACTGTGGTAGTCATGACCCATAGGTTGAGAAACACTGTTGTAGACGCTCTAAAGACTATTATGGAGTTTAAACTTTTTAACATTTAAGAAATTTAATAGTGGAAAAAATGTACTAAAAAGGAAGAATTCCATACCACTCTCATTCACTCCTCTCTCCATTCATATGAGAGCTATTTGGAAATTTGTGTCTGCTTAGTTAAAGGAACCATGTCTGACTTATTTACTGAATCAATCAAACTTCCCCAGTTCTTGCAAGCATAGCCTTCATGACAACTTTTTAAACATCTCTAGTTTGTTGTTTTCACCCATGTGTGACAAGCTTAAATGTAACTTTATAAGCATATAGAAGCACTGAGTTCAACATGAGCCTTCCATGAGGCATTGATGGATGTACATTACCTTAGCACTTCATTGCTTTATCTGTAAACTATGGACCATGACGTACGGTTCACATGGTGATTGTGGAAGTTAAAGAAAGCTTCATTTCAGTTGCTGTGTTTGGCACCTCCTAGTTTCTCTACATTTACTCACTCTTCCTATGAAGCATCACCTTTGTTCTCAACCAAAAGCCCAGTTTCAATTGAAGACAGTCACTGAATGCCCTCTGCTAAAGTGAACATTTGATTTTCTTTTGAGTAGAAAGTTGGCATATTGTAATCTGGCAAGTGTGAAATTTGAAGATCTCCCTAACTCAGCTCTGGAAACCCATGATGCACAAAGGTATCACACACTTGTTAAAGTGTGTGTAGATTCACAGTATAAAAATTCCGTTCATAACAGTCACCACTCGCCTATGTAATGGCATCTTGGAATTTTTTTTTCTTCCTGAACATACATTTTGTCTTATATATATCTCAAGAAATAGAGGGAAAGCAGCACATAGATACAGACACATATGGAAAGGTGTTTAATTAAAAGGTAGAAAATCATGTGAGAGGTGTGATGGAGTGCTATTTGCTTTTCAACAAACTAAGGCTACCCATTAACCCTTTCAGATAAGCACCTTACCATCATTCCAATTAACGGAATATTTCAGGGTAATTAATAGTCCAGCAGCTTCCCAGTAGATGGCGCCATTGTGACTCATATTGGTGCTGTCCTTAGCGAAGGAACAATCATGGACAGTTTAAATTTCAAACGTTTGTAAGTGCTGAGATATAGCAACACTTGTAAACTTGTCTTAAAAAGCTGGTGAAAGACAAAGATTGTCACACAGACCCTTTAGTTAGAATGTGTGTAGTGTATTTTACAACACACAATTTTGATAACTACTCATTTGGATGAGGGTAATAAAAACAGCATATAAATGCATATCTGGATATATAGACATATTTTCCTCTAATAATTTCAGAAATCTTTCAAAGCATGTTGAAAATTTTTACTATTTTAGTCACAAACAAGAGGTGACTAGCTATAGGGGATCAGTAAATGTAGCTTTTTTTTTGTGCAGAAACAAAGGATTCTCTCTCCTCTGTGATTGATAGAGATTCATGTTACCTTAATGCACATAATTTAAATAGAGCAAACATGACTTTAGGACCATACCTCTTAGTAAAAATTACAAGAGTTTGTAGCTTGCTCTCTAAATGTTAGATAGCCATGTATACTCTGATAGCAACATAAAAAGAACTCAAACTTTTTTATCTTAAAGATTTCTTGGCAAGTGTGTATGTAGAATCAGACATGTTTATTTTATGGACTGATATGTTATTATAGCTTGTAGAATTCACAGGGTTGTTTTAAGCTGAGATCTAATAATTACTCTGGGGCATTGAAGCATAATGGTATATGATGAAAGGGTGAATGTTTGGTAAGGATCAGTGAACTATTTACTTTTATCAGTGAATTATTTACTTTTAACTTTTAACCATTTATAAGTATTTTATTTATTTATTGTCACTGGGTTAATTGTGACAAGTGAGTCATCAAAGCAGAAAGTGTCCATATACATCAGGGGATATGTGTGCCCAATTACACCTGAAAAGAAGGGTAAGAAAGAGGTTTGGTTTAAGACTGAGAGGAAACATGATTTCAGATAGTTTTCCAGTTCCTTGCTTTATAAAAGCAATTGTTATGTAAAATTGATCAAGGAAATTGTTATAAAAATTGATATATTTTGCAATAGTAATATTGTTAAAGGCCAGGAATTTAAGAGGGCATGATAGGGAGGGGAGGAGTTGGAAAAATGTTATTTGATTTCATCCAATGATAAGTATAAAATGACAAGAGAAATGATTATAGAACGTGTCAATAATAAATACCACTATCAAATAAATGCATTCTTAATAGAGAAAAACTTTAAAATAACAAAAGCTTTAAAAAGAAATTCACACACACATACACACACACACACACAATTGGCATTTGACACTTTGGATATTATAGCGTGCCTTGATCTACAATTCTCATTCACACCTCTAACCTCACTGGGTCTGGCATTTACTCCAGGTTATCAAGACCCTGGAACTTGTATCTCTACCACAGGGCTTCTTCCCAATGTTGTGTTTTCACCTGTCTTTGACTTTTTGCCTTCCATACTCCAAACAATGCCTTCTACCAACCTTACCATAGAATACTGTCCCCATAAGACTTTAGAGGTGATGGAAAATCTTAAGATAAAGGAAGTCAACACTCTTCACTAGCAAACTATAACTTTATAAAAACCTGGAGGCGATTTCGTCAGGTTTACTGTTTAGCCCCTTATTAGCTGATATATCTGTTTGCTTTATTTGAACACATGTGAAAACTCTGAACCATAGTTTGCAATCTGTTGAATATAGTAAGAGGTTAACTCCACAGAATACTTATGAAGCTTGAATGAAATATTTCCGGTAAACGTTTCGTATAGATATTGGATGCTTAAGTGCTCAGAAACATGTATTACTTATTGTTCTTAACCACAGTGTTGTTAGTGTTATTCATGTACTGGCAGTCCCTAGCCATATCATTTTTGTACTTTGGGCTTTTTTGTATTTCTGTGTTCTCGGAGTCCCCCATTATGAATATCTCTCTCTATTTGGATAATCTTAAATAAATTTACAGAGTTTTGGTAAATAAGAATTATATCTCATTGATACAGAAAATCACAAGTTAAGAAAATACTTTCTCATCATTATGAACTGATTTTAAAATCTCTATTTTCTTCTTTTCTTTCACCAAAAAATTAACCTCAGAAGTTTAGGGCACATATATTGAACATGTATTTTAAATATCTTGTCTGTTAGATAAGAAAATAGTAGCAAATGTCTATGAAAAGTGAGCAAAAGTAAAAAAAAATATTTTTAAACATATATGATCAGTATTGTTATTTAAAGTCCTTATTAGGAATGGATGTTAAAATAGCAATTATCTTTTTAGATATTTTAACTGTCATACTTTATTGTTTTTGCTTATAGTTCTAAAAGAAGCAGAAAATCTCTAATTGTTATGGGTAAATCTCTTTAGAGATTTCAAATATTTTTCATACATTATAACTCATAAATTAACACTATTATATAACCAGTTTATTTACAAACAAAATATTTATTTTTTCATTTTATTATTATATTTTAAATTTTATATTATCCATATACACACATTTGTGTCTGCATGTGAGTGCAGGTGCCTATGGAGTCCAAAGGTGGTTGTCAGGTCCCCTTGAAGTTACAGTTACAGGTGACTCTGAGTTACCTTACATGGATGCTGGGAATCAAATTTGGGTCCTTTCTAAGAGAAGTATGGGCTTTTAACCACTGAACTATCTCTCTCCCACTAAAACTAAAAATTGAAAGATACACTTGACCTGAAGGTATATAAGGTTAGAGTCCAAAGTGAACATCAACACAAATGTATCATATACATATATTTGATATAAGATATATTTTAAAGTATTTCATATATAAGTTCTCTATTATATGTATGCATATATATGAGCTCGAAATCTCATCATAGATGAGTACACTGAACAGAGACAAATGGAACAAAACAGTTTTATTTAAAGTTAGAGATAAAGTCAGTCAGGAAAGTTATTTTGGTGTTAGGCCAGTGTTTAAAAAAATCATTTACTATCACAAGCAGTAGTCAGATTCTAACACCAGCTTATGGGTTCCATACTGAGATCTGAAATTCGCAAGGTATTTGATCTCTTTATCTTGAGCACAGACACCAGACAGCTTGCCTATACCCACACTCTCCTCATTGCATGAAAACACAGGGAACAGAGCCTTCAGGGTAAACAGATTACAATAGCTTCTTCAAAACCCTGAACTCCAAACTTCCAGAAACTAGGGAGCATAATGCTTATGGTTTAGCCTCACACTTATATGCTTTTGCTGTGCCATCCTGAGACTTCTTAAAGAGCTTTTTCTCTTTCCTGCAGCTTGATCCTGGAGCAAAAGCAGATGCAGTAAAAGAAAAAGTTAGTCAATAATATCAACCTTTTAACCCAGATATTAAAAACAAAATAACTGTTAGTTCTCCAAACTTGATTGTAGTATGTGGGACTGGCTTGTTGAGGTATCTGTCCTGCCCAGTACCCCACAGCAGGCAGGCCCCAAAGAAAATCACGCACAAGACTCCATAAGATTATAAACTGATTGGCTCATTAGGTCAGGCTTCTTGTTAACTCTTATAACTTATATTAACCCATTATTCTCATCTATGTTAGCCATAATGGCTCCATACCTTTCTCAGCTGGGCAAGTTACATGCTGCCTCTTCAGTGGTCTGTGCAGGAGTGCTGCTGAGGAACTTCTCTGCTTCCCAGAATTCTCCTGTTCTCATTGCATCACTTCTACTTCCTGTCTGGTTTTCCCGCCTATACTGCCTGCCTGGCCAATCAGCATTTTATTAAAATATGATTGACAGAATACAGACAATTCTCCCACATCACTTGATGAAGAATCTGGAGAATTACATCACTACGAAATGTTCATCACATTATGCCTTCTTCCAAGGAGTCAGCTAAACTCGTCAATTCAAAGTATGTTAAGAAGCGACAATACTAAGATCCGGACACCATGCTTAGAATTACTCCTTTTGCCAGTGGAACATTTTGTAGTAACATTTAAAAATATAAACATTTTATTCTCCGCCTACAGTGAAGAGAGCTGATTCACGATGTACTCACTGCCCCTCCCGGCACCATATGTCTCTCCTCGGCTGTTGATTTCCTGTTGGCATTAAAAGGAGCAACACATATGAAGGAAGGCATAGTGAAGAGGCCTGTAGATCCAGTGCTGCTTCCTTAAAAGTGTGTGTCAGATTTTCTCACAAAGTTGTTTAAAATAAGTCGCATCATTTCTTTCAAAGTATGTACAATTTCTGTGTGCATCACCCCGTATTTCCTTCTCCTAGTCTTTCAACTAGAGAATTCTTTTTACATTCATCTTGTATTGCAACATCTCTGTGCTGTAATGGGGATCCTATCAGTAGTGGTTAAGTCTTGTTATTCAGTAGTGAAACCTACTACAACCAATGTCAGTGTTACAATACCAAGCGTTTTATGCTTCCTGAGAAATGCTTCCCAAACTTAGCCTTTCCTTCTTTTCCTCTTAGCAGTAGTTTTTTGAGTTCATACAAGATCATTTAGCACAGCTGTGCTTTAGTTTCTTGTTAATTTTTGTCAAAAAACATAATGTGAAGGCTCATAGTTGTGCTCATGGATGCCTGGCTAGGACAGCATCAGAAATTGTTACTTCCCAGGTACTTTGGCAGAAGAATCTAATTGTATTTCAGAGGCTTTTCCCATATACTCTTTTTATTTTTTGGTTCTATTTTTGCTTCATGGTACGTTTTGATTTGCTAATTCAATGAGATGACTGAAATTAATATATATCTAACTTATGCAAATTGTAACTTGGAAGTTTTATGCATAAATTATAGATATATACTATATTAAAAACTCTTCAAAGTGTTTCAAAAATAAGATCGGGAGTTAAATTTGTGAATTAGAATAACTTGCATATTTAACATAGTGCAAAATAATCAAGGCATGCTTATGTGTTCAGCTGAAAGATAATGGCACATACTGTTATTATTTGAATAGTTTTGCTTCGTTTCAGGTATAAAATACTAGTTTTGGTGATAAAAGTTGTCAATATTTGATTATTTCAATGAACCAAAAATTATAGCAACTTCGCATGTCTTTTTATTTTTCATTTCATGATACTATCTCAAATATAACAGGTTTATGCTATCATGGGGTTATTTGGATTTTGATATGCAATGCTTTTCTCTGCATTGGGTTTTTTGTCTATCCTAAACCCAATTATAAGAGAATGCATAATTGCAGATTCAGAGACCATATGGGAAGAATTTGGTAAGGAAGATGGCTGTTTATAGCAAGCAATGAAAGCCGTATGCAGTGGGAAAAAAATGTTGAGCAATGCCAACACTGATGACATTTTTATATCTCAAATTAGAAATAATGAGTCCTAGCCATCCATTCCTGTGTGTGGTCTGTGTTCATATGACCATCCAAGAATCTCTACTCTTCCCTACAGATATGAAAGTGTTTATTTTGTTAGACTGCAAAAATTTGTATAAGGGTTAACATTTTTTTTTCTATTTAGTTCTCCACATCTCTTATTCTTCTTGCATGGCCTTCACTGTTCTAGCCTCAGGATCATTGATATGGACAGATCAGTTAGGATGACTGTCTCCAAGAAGCTCACAGTCTAATGGAAACATGCCAATACATAAATAACATGTTCTTAGTGTTAAGCAGTTCTAGTGGCAGGAAGGAGCACATAGTAGTATATCAGTGCGGAAGGCCAGGCTTGTATTCCTTTCTATTTCAGAGCTGCTAATTCTGTCTCCTCTTTGGAACGACCTGGCTTGGCAGGATTTTGGATTATTGTATTTATCCCGCTCTCTCCATTCTTTCGACTCCTTTTCCCTAATTTTAAGCTTTCTATAGGTTGTTCCTCCCTCTAGTTTGCAACACGCTCCTCTTGTGGTTCATCTCATATACCTGACTGACAAGATCCTATAGCCACATATTATATAGCACACTGAAGATACTCGCAGACACAAAGGAACATATGGGCACCATTGTAAGACAGGTCCTTATTTTCTTATTGTCTTAGAAAAAACACTTACTTGGAATGTGATGAAGGTATTTAAAGACCAGAATAAGCAGATTCAGAGCAAAGGAGATAATAAATAAATAAAAAAATACAAGTGCCCGTTGTCTATTCTTCTCCAGCATTCTGCCTAGATAACAACGTTAGTGAGCCTGCATGAAAAGTTCACTTTTATTTATTATTTAATTCTGGCTGAGACAGAATTTCAGAAATGCATTGTTTAACAAGTGTATGTGGATTGGTCATGTAGAATTGAAATTATATTTCACGGTGGAAAATGAAAGTGCTCTTAGAATTATAGAGGGGTAAGAGGCAGAAATACCGCTTGCCTGAAGTGACCTGCAGGAAATTCCCACCACTTAAAAACTGGCTTTGGGATTCTTTAGGTTTTCATGTTTATGAAAAATAAAGTTTCTTCAATTCACAAATGAAAGATTGAAGTTATAACTTAAAATATAAATATAAATGCTGCATGTTAAATTGTCAATTAAGGAACATCCTAAATGCAGTATTTGTATATACTAGCAATGAGTTATGGATATAGGTTCTTTCAAGTTTTTGAGTTTTAGATTTTGCATTGGATTGCTTATCCTTTCTTAACAGAATGCAATGACAAGTCATGTGGCTGACAACATACTGCTTGCAATGTCCGAAGTCTATTGACAGTATCAATCTTTCTGTGTCTGTTTATTTTTTTGAAAATGGTTGTTCAAATAAAGGTAATATTTTGAATTCCTTCCTCGAATTGCTAAATTAAACGAGCAAGGGAAGCCATTTGTTTATTGTCAAGTTAGTTTGAGCTGGCATAGGCTCAAAATGCATGAATCTAATGTTTTTATTGGAATATATTCCACTGACTACTGCCACTTTTAAGGGATGCTAAATTGAACAAACTGGGTTCCAAAATACCATGAAACACATTTGCCTGCTTATCAGTCTCAGGCCCTTTTAATTTCATGAACATGAAGTCTCACTGTTCTATAACAGATATTTTGCTGAATTTAAATACTTACCTGTCACAATACCTGTGGAATTATGGACTCCTATCCTAGAAAAATTTTGAAAACAAGTTGAAAAAATTAAGTTGGATATTAAAAAGATCTAAAATGTCATAGATCTTTCCGTAGATTCAAATATATTAACAATTTTACAGCATGATTTATAGTTTTATTAATTATTATATGATTATTGTTTGTGTGTCACTAAATTAAGTAAACAAATATAAGAGAATGTATGAAATAAGGTACTTCTATAAAAAACTTAATTTTATTAAATAAGTTTCATGATGTTTTAATATTATAATATGTTAATATTGAAACATACCATTAATGATTTTAAGATCATCTCAAAACACAATTTATATGTCAATAATGACTTATTATAAATAATAAACATAAATATGAAATATAAATATGTAATAAATTACTATAAAATATTATACAATGTTTATCATATATTATTTATATATTATGTGGTTATATTTGTATAATATATCATATAATTATATTATATAGTGTATATATATATATATATATATATATATATATATATATATATATATATAAAATGAGAACCCAGCAGGACTCTGAAGAATTCTACACCCTAGTTTAATATTACTGTTGCAAGGGGAAGGCCTGCTTGTTCTTCCCAGCCACCCAGCTAGCTTAAACCCAAAATAACCACAGAGAAACTGTATTCATTAAAGCACTGCTTGGCCCATTAGCTCTAGTTTCTTACTGACTAATTCTTACATCTTAATTTAACCCATTTCTATTAATCTGTTTATCGCCACGTGACTGTGTCTTACCGGCAAGATTCTAACCAGCATCTATCTCAGGCAAAAGATCCATGGCGTCTTACACTCTGCTCTTCTTTCCAGCATTCAGTTCTGTCTTCTCTGCCTACATAAGTTCTGCCCTATCAGGCTCAAAGTAGTTTCTTTAGTCATTAACCAATGAAAGCAACACATGAACAGAAAAACCTCCTATACCATTTCCCCTTTTCTGTTTAAACAAAAAGGAAGGCTGTAATTTTAACATAGTAAAATTACATATAACAAAACAGTTATCAAGCAAGAATTACAGTTACAATATTTATATCTACTTTATTTTTATCATAACTAGGGAAAACTATAGCTATAGATCCTTCAACTCCATCAAAGACTTCAGAAGGATATAATATTACCTATGTAAACTGGAAGTGCATTGTAAGCAACTTCCAAAATTCTAGAATTGACAGAGACATCTCACTGCCTGTACAGTCACCCTAAGTTCTTCTGTACCATTGGGGCATCCGTCTTTGACCTTCAGGCCCATAGTATCCAGCAGACTTTTTCATGAAGCAGGAAAATTCAAAGACAGTTCAGTTTCTTTCTTATGTATCCTGCAGAATGTCTTGCAGACCCTTTCATGAAACAGGAACCCCGAAGGATCATCTCACCTTTAGGCAAGTTCAGCAGTCATTTCTCTGCAGGTCTCTGAACCTGGACTGGAAGCAGTCCAGGCAAGAGCATTTTCTTACCCAAATGGCTAAGGAGCCTCTTGGATGCACATCTTCCTCTTGAAAAAGCTTGATGTTGCCAAAAGCAGACATGTCTCTTTGAAAAAGCCCTTAGTTATTAAAACATTTTAATGCCATTTTCTGAAGGTCTCTGAAAGACTTGAAAAATGCCTATCTAACTGAAATATATCTCTATGCATCTAGAAAATCTAATGTGACTACAAGCTTCACTATTAAAGGTGACTCTTTATTAACCTATGTTTATTAATTATACATTAAAATTTTAAATGAGCTACACAATCACAATACCTTAACCAATATCAGAAATACATATACATATAACAAAATTGACCTTAAATTTGTATCAATAAAGCAAGATCCATAAAAATGCAAATAAATCATATCTATATCATATCTCCTTTTAAATGTAAATAAATATTTATAGACAATATTTGGGAATATGGGCACAGTTTTTTCCCTCCAAACTGCTTCCAGCTGTATGAGGGTGCTGTTAATTAGGTCTTTCATGTTCTGTCCTGTGTGCCAGGTTCATCTCAGTCAGCAATTGAGCAAAACAATTTTTCGAGGGTGTTCACAGCAACCTTTTAGGAGGCCTTGGTCCATGAAACCATATTGGTGTAGAAGCAATCCATAGGTTCTCATCTTCTGTGAAAACAAAAGAAGAAGCTCTTTTCCAAAGCACCATATCCTTAGACCCAAATTCTGAAGTCAAGATACCTATATAATATACATGCTGGTGTAGCTTAGCAGCCCATACAATGAAATGTCTCTCTGTACTTAGCTCCTTTACAGTCAAAAATACAAAGAAAATACAGTAATACATAGAATCCAGACTCCCTGTGAATTTTCCATTGTTACATGGCTTATTCTTCTTTACTTCTTTTAATCTATGACTATCTCTACTCTGTCTCTTTAAAGACTTTACCTTTTTTAAAGCTTTAACTTTTTTTATGACTCTCTATCCTTTTCCTTCTCTCTCCCAAGCCTATGTACATTTATCCAACACTGTGACCCATTTAGAGGTCTTTTATGTCTGAATCTGTCCTTATTGCATTGTCATAATTCTCTACTGTCTAGAAGAGCTTGTAAAATGCTAAGCATCTTGGTTGCAAGCTCTCTGGATGTTGGTTCCGCCTCTCTCCAATTTTAAAATGGTGGAAGCACCACCAGTGTTAGCTCTGGGACTGGCAGGTAGAAGCCGCATTCAGCAGTCCAACCCTGAGAATGAGTATGCAGCACATAAACCCTTTTTATCTCAGGTACAGTCAAATCTGCCAGCATTTGATAGGAGTGTGTTGGCTGTCCTTCTCTATTCAGAGATTAAATCTCTCTTACCCTTTGTTTTCTGGCTCTGGTAATCTGTCGGTAAGTACCTCATTTTTACACTGTCCCAGATTTCAAAGTGACAGTGAATGGATTGACCAGTGTAAGGTTTCAAACTCCCAGTAATGTCTACATAATTCTCCTGCTCACATGCTTACTGAAGACCTTGTCTTGTTGCTCAAAGGTGGTGCTTCCTTATCTACTGAATTCTTATCTTGTTTTGAATTTTTCATTTTATTATTGAGTTTTTAATTAGATTATTTCTTATTCCCTTTTTTCCTTCCAAACCATGCCATATATTCTCCCTTTCAAATTCCTCACTACCTTTTTTCATTGATTGTTGTTATGTGTATATATAAATGTGAATATACGAATATATTCCTAAATATAATCTGCCCAGTCTGTATAATGATACATGTAGATATGTTCTCAGGCTAACAATTTGTAGTGGATAACCAATTGGTGTTCTATTCCATGAGGAAGATTATGTCACCCATTCTTGACATTCCTTTCTTGCCTTTAGTTCATTGTGTAGAGTTGAGAACCCACCCTTTCAACATTAACATAGCTTTTGAGTTCTTACTGATCAGATCTGTTTAGGCAGTCAGGTTAGTGAGAATTTACGGGAACAGTACCAGACATTGCTAGGAAATAGTCTCACAGCAAACTTTGGTATAGTCTTTCTGCCCTCTCTTCTGCAATGTTCCTGGAGAATTATGTATGATAGTTGTTTTGTAGATGTAACCATCTGGATTGGGCTCTACAATTCTGCCCTTTCTTTGTCTGTGGTTTTCTGTAATGATCCACTCTGATGCAAAGAGTAATTTCTTTGATCAAGGTTGAGGGCTACACTAATCTATGATTATAAGGACAAATTTTAGAATGTTGCTATGGACATGCTAGTTTAGTAAGGTACTGGTTGTATGTTGGAGGAGGGCCACTTGTTGCTTCCCGGCTGCTATCTACTTGTTCATCCTGGCCATCCAGAAACAAAATAATCACACAGAAACTGTATTAATTGAATCACTGTTCGGCCCATTAGCTCTCAGTTCCTATTGGATGACTCTTACATATTAATTTAACCCATGTCTATTAAGCTGTGTATCGCCATGTGGCTAAGTAGAACCTAGCTTACTAGGTAAAGTTCCCAGCATCTGTCTCTAGTGGCTCTATGGCTTCTCCCTAACTCTACCTTCTTCCTCCCATGCTAAAGGCCAAGTCAGTTTCTTTATTCATTAACCAATAAAAGCAACACATAGTCAGAAGAACCTCCCACACCAGTTGTAGGTTAGTTCTCCTATAAGTTTCATGATTTCACTAACTCTGAATATTTGGCTGCCTTGCCAGTACCAGGCATGGCTTCCTTTTAGTTGAGAGAGCTGAAAGTCTTATTAGAGAGGTGTTAGTTACCATCAAGATATGCATGCCACTAATGCACCTGTAGGGCTATCATTATATGCTGGCTATTATTATAGTTCATGGATATCATTACTGGGTAGGACTTTTGATCCTTTGGAAGCTTATGCAGTGATGTTTGGCACCATGAAATATAGTACTCAGGGAAGAGGAATTCAGGTCATTTCCAGCTTAGGGAATCTCTGGGCCATGTGTCTGAAGTGAATGATATCTTTGAGAAGGTTATCAAGTGTAATAACAATATTAAACTGCATTGTTAACGTAGCAGTTGGAGAAAACTGGAGGTTGGCTTTGTTATTAGCTTTGTAGAATTGTTTCCATTCTCCGCTTGTACTCAACATTTGTACCCTCTGCTTCCTACACATTCCTTTGCCTGACCATGTATTTCTCAGGGTCTTGTTCCATCCTTGTCTCTCCATTAGGTTTTTGCTATTGACTTTGATACCTCCCTCTATCCCACGAATGTGTCAGTGAGTATTTTTGGTACCTGTTCTATTTTCCAGGACAACAATGCTGCTGCCTTCTGTGTTGCAGGTACAGGGGTGATTCCCAATTTCTGTAGCCCACTGTGGCCTGACCTGAAACAGGTATTAGAGCCCAAGCCTGAAATGCAGTGGCAGAAGTAAGGAGAAGATCCCATTGGGACTGTTAGCAGATAAATATAGCATCGATAAATCCTCAATGTGTGAAAGACAGGCTAGAATGGAGACTTGAAGATTCTACAAAAGCAGAGGTAGTAGAGAAAAGGTGTTGAATCTAGAAAATCAAATTCTTTAAGAAACAGAGAGATTAATGCAAGGAAGCAAGTAGAAGAAAACTAGGTTTGAAAATAATCATGTTTCGTTTGATATGGCAGATCATTATCTGATAAGCAATGATCTGGAAATTTTCCCTGTGTAATACAGTGGTGATAGGAAGAGTCTGGGATTCAACAAAAGACATCGTTTGTATATGGACAATAAACTTAAATTATAAGGGACAGGTAAATGGACTACTTTTGGTTTAGACATTTATTAGAGATGTAAAGACAAGAGGGAAGACCTTGTATCATAACCTGAGAAAAGGGAGTGGGGCCCAAAGGACAGGAAATGAAACTGAAAAGCCACAGATACTTTGTTGCAAGATGACATGTTTTCTAATAATGAGGGAAATAGGATTATAAAGAGTTTATAATAGCATCCTGGTTTATATTATTGTTTATAATATATATTTATATGTTTATATTATTACTTATAATATATATTATTATATATAATAAGTCCTGGTTTATATTATTATTTAAAGCTCAGAACCTAGGGAAGAATTCACTGCTTTTCTTAAGAAAGTCAACATGTATGTAACTTGTTGATGACCCCATGAATCATGACTTTTGTCATTGTGCCAAGATCCTTCATGGGGGCCTTCCAGTCTGTGATTTTAGCAGACATTCAACAACATTATGTGAGAGGTCTTCTAGACATAGACGTCTATTTCTTTGATCTCATTGGATCCTCAGAAAAGCTGAGCGGTAAGCCAGGAAGGTGATACTATCCTCATCTGAAATAAACACATGCTCACAGGAAAAAGACTCAATGAGAACCTCCAGGTTATCCACAAAGTGGTACAGCCTGCATCACAAGCCTCATCACCTAACGTCCTCCCGGAGTCCATTGAGCCATGCCTTTTCCGCAGAGAGTGCTAGTTCTACTGGAAAACCTGTGTCCCTTCCTGTTTGTTTGCCTGATGGTATGTTTCTCAGAGCCTGGCTGTGCCATCCCCACCTCCTTCATTTATGTCTTTTCTGTCACATTTCCCCCCATACCATTAAAAACTCGAGGAGTATTGTGGGGTCGTGGCAACATGAAAATATGTTTCTCCCACCATGCTTAAAATCTACAGGACACAGTGTGTTCTTACACAACACACCTGCACCTCCAGACATAGAAAACATTTAGTTTGGTTGGTGGGTGGAGGTTTATGAGTGTTGTTTGTTCTGTTATCAAGATATCACTGTAGATTCCACAGATAAAGCACAGAACTTGGATTTAAAACCCATTTTTTTGTGAGGATTATGACATTTTGTGTCTAAGACTCATTAGAATATTGCAGACTAGTCTTATAGAATCCCTGATTTCACATTTCCAGCACCTTTGAACAGGTAAAGTAAAGCTGCATAAGGATGGGTATGGGTTTGCACTCTGGAAAACTTGTTCAAAATTGTTAACTCTACATTTATTGACTCACTGTGTGTGTGTGTGTGTGTGTGTGTGTGTGTGTGTGTGTGAGAGAGAGAGAGAGAGAGAGAGAGAGAGAGAGAGAGAGAGAGAGGGAGAGAGAGAGAGGGAGAGAGAGAGAGAGAGAAATGTATGGGAAGGTCAGAAGACATCTTATGGGACTCAGTTCGTTTCTTCTACCATTTATGTTCCAGGAATTGAATTAAAGTACTCAGGCTTGATGGCAAGTGTCTTAACCCCTGACCTATGTTCCTGTCCTCAGTTCTAAGTAAAGCATTCAATGAATGACAGTCACAATTCCCAAAGGTTTACTTTTTTAAAAAAATTACCATATTTAAATATAGGTATAATCACATTTCTCATTATATGTTCTTTAATACTTTTAGCCATATTTCGGTTCGTCTCTAAATCTTCCTGCTAATATTGCTAACTTGGATAAATTAATGGTGGGGACTAGCGAGGTAAAGAAAAGTCACCTCCCTCCTCTACTCCATAACAACAGCATCACCCATTTCTACTCTTCACAACAGCCCTGCAAAGCCAGCATTTTCTGTCTCTTCTACCAACCAAAAATCAAGACAAAAAGCAGATTTAAGCCCATTTGGTCCTTAAGGTTGTACATTTAATCTCTGTAATGAGAAACACTTGGTTTTAAGTCATTTTAAAACATTACACCAACATGATCCCTTCCTTGATTCCTTCTGTGGTTGATAGCTGTTTTTTAGCCCATCTAAAGGAAAGTACTAGCCAGGTTTTGTGGTAATCATTCCATTGCTTTTCTTCTCCTTAAAATGTGTTTTGGATTTTGCTGTTGTTATTGTTACCTAAGAAAAGTTAACCGTGCTCACACGAGAAAGACGATACTCACTAGGTAATGCAGGAGTTTGCTTATTTTACATGTGTAGTTCTCACACCGAAAAGCTCTTGAATTTCAGACACAGATGACCATTTCTGGCGTTTGAGCGCCCCTAAGCGGCCCAAACAGAAAATACAGTATTATGTAGTATGGGACTTTTTCTGCTTTGATATTGCAAATAAGGTTTCTGTCTCCCTGCATCCCACCACCAAATCTCAGTACTTAGATTCAGCTCTACTTACAGAAATGCTTTTGTGAAGTATTAAGTTTAAGTAGGAAATTGCTGGCATACTAAAGTGGTATCAATCCTGTACCCCACTCAGATTCCACTTCAGCCCTGTGAGTGTGCTCTGCATCAGCTGCTGAATTGACAGGGCCAGGGCCTGGGAGGTGCTAGTTAGTGAATGAAAGTCACTTTTCATCCATGTTTCGTGGGCTTTGTGTCTGAAGGAAACACAGTCATTTGCTGTGATTTTGCTGTGAGCTGTCAGGTTCTCACTGACATGGATGGGTGTTTGACTCGGCTTTTACTGTCTTCTGAAGCTCCTTTTTGAGCTTGGGTTATTTTCTAGCACATGCTGTTTGTAGAAAGGTTCATGGCACAGGGGGAGGTTTGTTGCTAGGACAGGAAAGAAAGCAATTAAATATCACTTTGAAGTCATTCTCTCAGTGGGAGTATTTTCCTTGTTTCAAAAATCTTTTCTTAGCATGTCAGCATGGAACCTCAGATATGGCACTAGCTTTACCCTGTGTCTGTGATGTGCAATGCCATGTTGACACATGCAGACTATGAAGATATAGACAGACAAAGTAAGAATTCCTGTTGTTATAACATTAGTATCAGTATATTTTCTCATTGTGCTTTCTATTTTGTGTACATGTTTTCTGTTTGCATTTACTTGGTTGTTGATATTGATATTTGAACACCTAGCTCATGGGAGAGTCACATGTTCAATTGTAAAAATTCTATTTTAGAGGAATCTCTTGCTCTTATGCTCTTGGCTCTTCACTGGGATGATAAAGACACTGCTGTGGCTGTCTTCAATCTGGGTTCGTGCCACCCCTTTTTTCTTGTGGCCTCCCAGGCAGGTTTTTTTTCTGTTGCAGAGTCAAGAATAAAGTGTTTGCCCCTGCATAGATAGTATGCTTTACTTAGCAAACACATGGTATCTTTCTTCTGTGACAGTAAAGCAGAACTGTCTATAGCTCATCTCTCAGCTGGGGCCTCTGTATATTTATAACTGCCAACCTTCATCAAAAGCAGTTTACCATTTTACTTGTCATTCCGTTCTGTCTACTCATTTATTTATCTCCCTAAAATCCTTTTATACTATGCAAATACCATAATATTTCTTGGTACTTACTCAAGCCCACCATTGCCAAGTGTGCATGTACTCATTATACCTTTATTATCAGGAGAATATACGGCACACATTCCTTGAGCTCATACTTCCCTAAGAGCTGTATCTGGGAAGGGAGTCATTCCTTTCATTCCCCAAATCCATTTACATGTATGCCCAAACCATAGACATACACATATTTACATCTACTGACTTCCTTGTATATCAGCTAGCCAAGAGAGAGGCAACAGTCTGTCTTCAGTAGATTATTGGTTACTAAAGCAAAGAGTTGGCCAGAGAATAAGTACTTGGCACTTGAATGTAGTTACACTAGAAATTTTATATCCATATAAAATAATTGTATTTAATTGTTATCTGTACCATTTATCAGATCTTAGAAATGAAATATTTTTCATCCAAAAACATAGCAATTCTTTTCAAGAAAATAAAAAAGAGGAGATACTTGTCTTAGTGTAAAAGAAGTTGACTTCGTATGCCAAGAATAGAGACATTCTTTGTAGGTGGGAGGAGGGATGGGCAGATCCTGGGAAGTAACATTCTGAGTCTATGGTTAAAACAAATAAGTGTTCCTGCTATACCGAGCAGATAACTCAAGAGCAGTCTGTGCAGAAAAGGCAGGAATGGAAGTCAGGACACATCGTTTATGGAAGTCCAATCAATTCCATGCTCTTTAGCATCAGCTCTGACTACAGACCTGTAGCCGCAGTCTGGTTGCCTCCCCAGTGGGAACAAAAGAGGAAAAAAAAATGATTAAAGTTCTCTCATTAATAGACAGCAGGGGGCAATGGTCTTGGCTTTTTCCATAGAGAGTGAAGAAGAGAGGGAGAGAGAGAGAAAGAGAGAGAAACCAGAGAGAGAGAGACAGAGAGAGAAGACTCTTTCACAAGACTTGTGAGAGGTCTTTGAAGAAAAGAAGTTAATGCTCCAAGGGCTGGAAGAGGTCTGTCGTAACATTTGCTCATCTTCTATTCTTCATAAGGTTTCTTTGACTTCCTGGGATGTCATCACCCTCCCTATTAAAATGTTCCCGATAAAAAGAGAAAAGTGAAGTGGAGCTTCTTTTGGGGGCCAAAGTTCACCAGCCTCTACTGTGAAGGGGAGTCTTTAGAGCCTGGCTTTCGCTTTCACATGATTTCCTGGCTGATGCGAATGGGAGCTAAATGCAAGTGTGTGTGTGTGTGTGTGTGTGTGTGTGTGTGTGTGTGTGTGTGTGTGTGAGAGAGAGAGAGAGAGAGAGAGAGATTCCACTCCACAGAATGCAATGAAATAAGTGAATGGTGAAATGAGTGCAAGATTTGTTTTCTATTAGGTGGCCTAGGAGGCTGGACAGCAAGATTGGCTTTTTAGCTTTGAATCCAGTGAACTGGCTTCAGTCTCCCCAGACCAATCTCCCCAGGACCAAACCACTGGCCTTTCTTTTTCTTCAAAACGGAAAAAAAAGTTTGCAATCAGCATTCAGCCATTCTTTTAACTAATAGGATTAGAGGCGTTACAAAGGGATTTGAACAAGATAATTAGTTTACTGCCTGGTCCACAGTGGAGCAAGTAAAATCCTTCTGAGAAAAAGGCAGACAAAATAGGTCAGAAAATGTGTGGGAATGAAGTAAGGCTCTCCACGAGGACCCTGATCTACTTGAATGTAATGAAAGGACTCCGGAGTCTTCATTCATTGCTGTTTGCCTTTTTTTTCTTTTGACTTGGCCACCAGAGGTGTGAAGAAAATGACTTACTTAATTTTAGAGTTAATGGGTGTTGGTCCTAGGCCGGAACATTCAACTCTAAGTGTATAAACGCTGCCTTCAAAGTGTCTCTCACAATGTGATATAACGGCGGTGGTGGGGAGGTGGGGGTTCTGGAAATCTGAAAAGCACTTTATCGGGTTATTTCACAACTGGAAAAAAAAAGCAATTAAGAAAACTTGTTTTTAAAATCTAATTTTGTTGAATACATTCATTACTTTAATTGCAAGGGGGAAATCTCACAAGTCAAAGAGTGAGGTGCACCCTCTGTTTAATTGAAGCGGTGAATTCTTTGTACTCTGATTTGAACAGTTTTACTGGCTGGCCTAGGCTTGAGCATTATTTGATGTTTAAAATTCTCAAAGAGTGATCTTCTCCATTCTTAGTACTATTTTGTTTTTCTACCTCCTTCCTCCTTCCCTTATTAAATGGAAGTGGTTTATTTTATATTTATCAACTGTGATATGAGTATCTGAGACTTAAACATTTAATTCCAAAAGAGGACTCGGTGGGAAACATTCTCATAGTGTTTCTGCATATGTGGACATTAATGGATCCCAGTAGCTACTAGCCCGGTCAACACCCCCAGAGGCTTCTGAAAACCTTTTATGCTGTGTGTGTGGATGGATACAGCAGGTGTTTTGGCTCGTGAGGTATCTCTGACTCCAGAGAAGAACCTACACCGGAAATGTGACACAAGTTGCCAGATACAGAACATTATTATAGACTTTAAACCGTTCTGTAAAACACAGCGTAATAATGTAAAGTTAATGTATGTGTTGTCATAGTCCCAGAATTTGGCTTGTTATCATCCCGCCCCCCACTTTGAATGCAGGACCACACAGATAACTGTTACTTTCGGCATATTTTCCATGTAATAATAAAATGCCATGCTTTAGAGCAAAGTGTGAAGCAAACTTCTCAAAAGGAGGAGTGTGGGAATGCAGGGACGAGCCAGAATGCATTGCTCTGTGGCGATGACCGGGCAAGAGTTTAAAGGACAGCATGTTTTCATTATTGGGCAAAGGTTCTGCAAGGAAGAACACCAAGGAACCAGTATGCATTTGCCACCAGCTTCACTTTGCTAGTAGAAGTAGCCTCACCTTTCTAACTCACTGAAAGATGCTATGAATCCGGTTGTGGGTTGTTAATGATTGATACGCATATTTAAGTGCTGGAAGCAATACTTAGAGAACAAGCTTCTTTGAGTAGCTTCAGGTCAAATCAATATATTAAGAAATGGTTTCTAATGAGCATTTTCTTAAAATTCACATAGCAAAAGACCAGATCCACAATATTTATCTAAAATGTAATGGAATTAACAGACTCCTAGAGTGTTATGTTAACACGGTCTCATGTTTTTCACTTGGAGAAATGTCATTGTGACACACAGTTTTGGGCCTCCAGATTCTATTTCATTTGAATAAGATACAAAGAATAATAAAAGCATGGGTGATATGCAGAATGGGAGGAAGAGAAACAGGAACATGGGGGGAAAGTGGCTGTTTTAGAAAGTCCTTTATCAGGCTAAGTAGTCCCCTCCCATAGGACTAGCAAGAGACCTACAGGTAGAGGTCAATGGTAAGGACCCTAGAAATTGGTTGACAGCTGGTGATAAGAAGGGAGGTGTATTTGGGGAATGTTGGAAGTAGTAAGGGGAAAAAGACAGTAAATGCTTTAACTAGAAAGGATTGAACAGCTAAGGTCTGGGAGAATAAAGCAGAGCAAGAAGGTAGGCATGAAAAGAAGACATAGTGAAAACTTAACTTATGACATCTGCAAGGTTGGTTCACACCAGCTTCACTCATTGCTTTGTAATGAGCACATTTTGACACTATTAATTCTTTTGGAGTTACCTGTTACTGCGTGTTTAATGATAGGCAAGACACTCTATCAAATATTTAGTTGACTTTTACCTGATTTCATAAAATTTTTAAAATCAGAAGTTCTTTGAAGAGGATATCTGCACCAGAAATATTGGCAGCGTTGCTCTTAAGTGCCTTGTTCTGAATACCTTAGATCATGCGCTTATCATTTCATTCCTGGCTTAGGAGAAAATGTTCTGCATGCAACTTCTTGCTAAGGTATAGACTACATATGGTTTCTGGAGGACAGAAGCTTGCACTTTCTAATTGTTAAGGCAATCAGTAATACATGCATGAAATAGCTAGCCATTGACCCCTGTGCTGAAGGCTCCATCCTAGATGTCCCTGTGAGAATGTATGGTCATCATGTGGCCCTGCACTTAAAGGAATCTGCAGTTCATTTGGATGGTATGCTTTAGTGACATGAGGATCTACAGCTGAGTGCTGCAGTGCTTCAGCAATCAGTCCTGTAAGATTTTAGAGAAGAAACAAGCTATCATTAATTAGAATAATATAGAGAGAGCAACTGAATTTATTTTTGATAAAGAAGACCCTTTCATTTCGTATAGAACATAGGAAAAGAAGTGCCATGGGATATACCAAGAAAATTGTATAAATTAGCCTAGGAGTCTTCATTGAAAGACATAAGGTATTTAATAACCAAGTAAACTTATTCTAAATAAAATTTAAATACAGGTACACTTTGCTTTTATCCGGCTTATAAGATCAGAGTACATGTCAATTTTACTGGTCGATTATATTGTATTATTTTTAGTCTTTGAAGATTAGACAATGAAGATTTTTTCTACAGAGTAATTCGACTTGAAGGCCATCTGCAGGCTGGCTAAGAGTAGAGTTAAAGTCGTAGACCACAGAGTAATGAAGTCACACATGGATGCCAGGAGTGTCTGGGCTACAGGATGAATTGAAGAATTGACTCCATGACAGTTTGTTTCAAGTCTTCTGAAAGCCCTAGCATTGATTCAGTACCTGCTTTGTCCCTGCCATGTGATGATTCTCACAAACTTTCGATCACAGAGTTGGTCTCTTTCTTCTGTGTTACTTAGGGACCTTGTTGATCGCCGCCGTAAGAATAAGCATAATATTAGGGATAACCGTTTCCAACTAAAGGGTAAAGACTTCAATTTATGAAATGAATCCTCCAAATGTGCACTGGCTTCTCCAAGTTTCATGCCCTGTTTAAGCTTGCTCTTTGTAAAACTGTGTGGCAAATCCCGCTGTTGTCATGTAACATGCCCACCTTCCCAGACACATTCCATTCCAAGCGCTCTCTCTCTCTCTCTCTCTCTCTCTCTCTCTGTGTGTGTGTGTGTGTGTGTGTGTGTGTGTGTGTGTGTAAAGCCAAGTGTCTTCCCAGGCTTGTTACATGTTTATTTATTTTTTTAACCAGAATTTTCTACATTGTGGAACTGGGAATCTCAAGGGCGCTGCAGAGTGAATTCTGAAAACAGTGACTGTTAGTCATGGCCACTAACATTTACACTGATGGGAAATAGCCTCCTTTGTGCAGTGGGCAAAGTCTAAACTTCAGGGGGAATGGAAAACGTGAACAATTGATTCCCCATAGAGTTAGTTAAGAGGATTAATGCAGTCGCCTATATAAAGCATTTAAACAGTGGCTGGGAATGTCGCAAGCACGTAGGAAATGTCAGCATTTTGCCTCATTCCCATAGCGATCTCTCACATTCTTTCAACCTTAAGATCTCAAGCAATCCCTAAAGTGCAGGGCTTTGCCAAGACACAGTTTCTAAACTCCTCACTCACATCCCACTGCCCACCCTGCTTATCCCTTGGTTCTTGGGCTAGCAGAATCTACATAAGGAGATACAAAGCTCAAGGTTTTCTATTCTGCCTCCCAAACTGCCTTCTTCCCTCAGTTCTTATTAATTCACTGCACTTTCCGCATTAGAAGTCATCCTGACTCCTCTTTATTTCCCATTCCACATTTGTCCCAGCAGTAAACGCCTTTAACTTTACTTTCAATGACAGCTGGAATCTGCCCATTTCTCATCATCTGCACAGCCTAGCTACAAGTTCCCTGTCATAAGCATTGACTGCTGGGATAAGCTAGGATCTGGTTTTCAGGCTTCTGCCTTTCCCTTCTATGATTGACTGAATACCAACCAGTAGGGTCCCATTCAAAGTGAGACTGGGCCAACCCTCTACCCCTCATTGTGCTGTGGTCTCCAGGCAGCCCCTGTCTCCCCTAAGACCACTCCCCCCTCTCTGACATCATATCTTGCTCCTCTTCATAGATTTGCCTATCAGTACTTGCCTCCTCTCTATCACCATAACATGGTAGGAAGAGTCCACTTTGCGGTGGGGAGGGTCTTTGAAATTGCTGTTTTATTTGAATAAAAGTTCTTCAAATACCTCTGTGGTTGGTGCCTTTTTGTGGTAGTCCGTGTTCTCCAGTGCCGTGCTAATTTGAGAAGCTCTTCCATTTTGATTTGACTGTGACTCTTCCAGAACCTCCCGTAATTTCACTTCTGGAACTAGAACAACTTGTTTTTCTAAGTTCTTCCCTCCCAAACTCACAGCCTGTGCAGAGACATTCTGACTTGTATTATGGGTTACTCATCCCACTCATGAAGCATGCAACTTCCCTCCTCTGAAATCTTTAAATGGTGCACAGTGCTCCTCACACCGCTTTGCAGCCCCTCAGAGTCTCCACCTCAAAGCAGTCTGTCTATTATTAATCTATGGGCCTCACAACTCTTCTAATAAATCTCTCACTGCAAACGGCAATCAATATCAGTTTCACCTTAGAACCCCAAACCTGAGACGTCTCTCTTCATCTTTTTTTTTCCTAGATGCTATCTATGCTGGGAATCTTATATAAAATGCTTCCCTTCAACTCCTCCTTCATATTCTGCTTCTCTGCCTATTGTTGTCTCCTGTTTCCTATCATCTAGCATGCTATAGTGTTTATTGATTTCTTTGCTCTGTTTGCTCCCATCAGAATCAGTTTCATGAGCTCCAGTCTGAACACCTATCTCTCTAGAATCTAGAGCAGAACTCTGTACATACAGGGTGCTAAATAAATCCTTGCTTCTCACATCATTTTTTTTTCTCTTGCCATTTTCAACTCTCCCATTTGTTGAGCACTCATGTGTTGCAGACACAAGGTTGACACATTATTTCTATCTGAACGACAGCCTCAGAACAGTGAAATGACTTTGTCTAAGTTACTATATTATTTTTCCATGACTGTTACAGCCAAAGTATGACAAATGAGGTAGCTTAAGCTACAGAAATCGATCTGCTTATGGTTCTTGAAGGTGGAAGTCTGGGCATAAGGAGCTGTGCTCTTGGTTCCCTCTGAGAGCCTGAAGCAATTCTTTTCCCAGCTCCTGTTAGCTGTGGGTAGTTTCCTGACAGTCTTCAATATTCATTTCCTTGCATGAATCCTTCTGATATCTGCTTTTGTCTTTGTGACAGTGTTCTCTGTGTTCAAGTTTCCCCTTTTATAAGGCCACCATTCACCACGAATTAAAGAGTAATTTATTGGGTACATTTGAGCTTATCCTTTTACTTGATGGTTTTAACTTATAAAGGCGTTATTTCCAAGAAAGATCATATTCAGAGTTACTGGACGTCAACATTTCGACATATGAATTGGGATCTGCGGGGAAGCAATTCACTTCATTAGAGTGTTTCTTTTAATTGATGATATGAATGTGATTCATATTTGACTCCAAAGCTCACAGTATACTCTGAACATCCGCTGAGGTTTAGCAATGTATATCAAAGGCCTTATTTCATGCTGGGGAGTTAGTAGGACCTATAGATAAAGAAGATATAGACCCGCCTTTGAACTCACCACCTATCAACAGAAAAAACATCATAAAAGCTAAGGCTCATGAGGTAAAAGCATACACAAAGCAAATCATTTGACATTTTTGATTTAGAAAAGCTTTCTTTCTATTATGGGTATTTTGCCAGATCCTTCTAATGAAAGAGTTCCACCATTTAATTTCATTTTTAGTGGGATTGCCAGGGAAGTATAATTAATTGTTAAAATTCCTAGTGCTGAGGTTTTACTTCTGGAAGCAGTCTGACATCTTTATATGCCATTAAATCTGATCATATGCTTGTCAACCTGGCAGAACATCATGACATCTTGATGAGACTTGACGAAATAGGGTAGAGAAAGTAAAAAAGAAGGTATTGTCAGTACTACCCTGTAGCTTTTACAAACATCAATGCGTGCACCACTGGGTTAGACCTATCCATCACTGGGTTGCATCTCCCTGGATTTGAAACTACATCTGGGTTTGGCAGGGATGCATTATCACCAGTCAGAGAAGGGACCATGTGTCAGTCTCCCCAGGAAGATAGATGGCCTTGTGTACTCTTAGGATTGGATATGCTTATGTTGCAGACTTTAAATCAATTGCTGAAACCTTTCCACAGATGTTGACTGCTGCAGGTCTGTAAATAGCATAGTATATTGTGTGCCTCAGCTGATGCGCGCAGCCTACAGAACACTGATATATGGGGTAGCACAAAGACGAAAGATGACAACTCCAAATTTGCTGAAGTGACTTCCTTTGTTTAATGGCATGCTTAGAATAAAATTACCTCGAAATCTGAATTTGCCATTTTCCCAGACCATTGCATATTCTTAGGTAACTGTACAATTTTAAAAGTGTCTTCTATAGCCATTATTATTTGACATGGATTAAATTTGATTGTAAAATACGATGTACCAATATAGTGATTGCTTTCATTTCTTATTAAATATCTGACTATAATATACTTAATTCTGCTATGTTTATGGGAGTGTGAGGGTACACATCTGAGCAGATCCCTTAATGATAACACTTCTGTGGCAAGGCAAAACAAGACCTTAACGAGGTATTTAGTTTCTCTGTGTTTTGTGCAGTTGATTGTTAGTAAAATAAAATTATAGTTTTACTCCTCCTCAATAAAATATATTTGTGTTACCTAGACAAATCATTTATGCCAAAATAAAGTTAAAGGAACCAAAAATTTTTCTATGAAGAAGGCATCATATTGAGATGGGGGTGGGGACGTCTTCAACACCAGCAAACTGCTAACTAATAGGCAATGCGAAATTAACATTGACGTTAGAGTCCCCCTCAACCAGAAGCGTGTGAAAAACTGGTCAGTAAAGCCAAGGGTTACTGTTATGTCTTGGTTCAAGGTAGCCTTCCCAGGGTTTAAACTTTGTGTGATTTGCTTATCAGTTTTGCTTTTGTGCTATTGCCTCTGACAGGGCAGTGTTGTTGATAATTTTTGTTTCTTATTCATCATTTTACATGTTGTGCACCCAAGATAGTGTTTTTACATCAGGTCTTTATTCCACAACTAAATAAGTTTCTATCATCTGGTGAAACCTGGGTAAAATACAATCTTGTTTTTACCATAATTTCTTTATGGAATCTTTGGGAATTTCATGTCATGTACCCCAACTCAGATCATCCCCCACCAGTCCCTCCATATTCCCCTCTCTTCCATACAGTGTCCCCTGAATAAAATTTAAAACAAAACAAACAAGGAGAAACAAAAGAACCAAAACAACACAAAACAAAATTACAATAATCAAAACCTCCTTTTTGATCCTCCATCTCTCCTGCCTCTCCAGCACCTCTTCATTCATCCTGGTGTTTTTGAAAGCCTACATGTGCCACACAGTAAACCATTTTATCCAATCAGCATGACTTGCAAAGGTTCATTGTATGAGTCACTGGTCCGGTTGAAGGCCTCTTACTTGTACACTGTCAATTACTAGATCCTCACTAAACTCCTCTCTAATTTCACATGCTTCCCCTTGTCACGGGGCATGGGTCCAAAGGACTCTTTTCACGAGCGTTAGCAGGTCCTAGATTGGGAAGAAGATAGAGTGAGCCAACCCCAGCCTGACTGTGGACCTCATGGGAATTGTGCTGGTCCATACAAGCCGTGGGGATTGCCCCCCTTAGCTGAGGGGTGGGGTCAGCTCTCCTCTATACTTGTCTTCAGGGTCAGCTCTTGCCAGTTCATGGTAAGGAGTGGGCCCATCTCACCCTAGTGCTTGGGGGTAGGGTAATTCTCCCAAGGGGTCAGGCCAGCTCTTTTGTTACATTGTTCAGCTAAGGGCAGGGCCAGATATCCCAGGACCAGGGAAAGGTATATACAATCTTAATTTAGTCAACTTTTGCTACCTTGGCTTGAATGCTTCCAGTGCCAGGGAAAAAATAGTTGTATTTGTAATTGTGTTCTCACCAAACGCTCACATTGTTTTCTCCAGACCCTGTTTCTGTCCCTTCTCACTATCTATCTCCCTTTCCTTTGCTTCCCCCAACTCTCTGACCTTCTGTTATTCAGAAATAAATACAAAGCCTGATCCAATGTATGGTATCAGATACCTTTAATTTACCTAGTGTAATTCCTTTGTATCAAGATTTTCATCAGCGAGTCAATATCTCAAAACTCTACATATTAACCATTTTATGCCCATTAAATAGAAACCAACCAGGAGGTATTTTATACAGAAAATCAGCTCTAAATGGCACATTCCTGCCTTAATTTTTCCTTTAAAGAGCTTAACATATATTTGAAAAAATATTTTACTAAATAAGGGTACAATTTCATTTAACTGCAATACTCATAAGGCAAAGGAAAATACAATCTTATCACTGAAGCTGGAAAGCAAAAATGGATGAAAGGCAACTTGGGTTAAATGGAGCTTCTATGGACTGGTGAATTTCTTTCATTCCAGGATATGAGGAAAAGAGGAGAACTTAGATAGGGCAGTGGGGACCGAGGTATCTGCTAAAGTGTTGTGCTGAGGAATGATCTTGGGAAGGAAAAATACAACCCTTTGCAGACTTTGGAAGACCTGCACTGTTAGGAATGATGTGGCCACATTTGCGCTCTAGCGACAGAGACATGAGCCACAGAGGATGTGAAAAGGAGCCAGCATTGCTCCTCTCTGTGTTTTCTCCTAAGCATATAGAAGAAGATTAGAAAGCTGCTGTATTACCAGAGAGTCTCATGGGGTTTTCCCTTCAGTGGCGTGATAGCTGATAGTCCATATCTACATAGTATTTTTATAGGGAATATTTTTATGAATTACAGATTAAAACATTTTCACATGAGATAAAGGACTAAAGAAAAGAAACAGATGTAAAAATGGGCCAATAGCTTATTAAGATGACAAGCAGCTCCTTAACCTCACTCTGATAGCTTGAGTATAACTAGAGCAACTCATATGAACTGAACACGATTCTGTTGCTTACAGGTCACATCATGTCTGGGGAAGCTTTAGGTTCTTTGCAGTTCCATATTAAAGAATACAGTGATATTGTCAGTGGGTGCTGTCCACATTGATTTTGTCTGCACGCATAGCTTTGCTGATTACAAAGTCTTTTCTTGAAAGGATAGGACAGTGCACAAAAGATCCACCTTAGCCTCTTGAACAAAGGACATTCTGGTTTCCATTGACATTGTGTGAAGACACAATCAGATTGCCTGCAATTTCTTTCCATGCAAGAGTTTGATTCCTTTTCAAAGCTGGCGCAAAGTATTTTTACAGGGCAGAAAACTAAGGGTGGAAGGTTCAAAAGATCATCATTGCTTTAGGGGACAAGGTGTGGAAATGATACACCTTCTCAGAGACCTGAAGTGTAGTTTGGCCCAAGGAGCTAACTTTTAGCCCAAGGCACTGCAATGCACCAGCCGTTCACTCCTTCATCACAGGCTCAGTGAACCATAGGGGAAGCGTCCAGCCACATTGCCTATAGGCCAGAGTGACAACGGAACAATCATAAAACCACAAACGATATAATTTAAGGATGTAAAATTGCTGTTTGCATCTAGATTGTGTATGGCTTTATAGTTGTAATTAGTATGTGTTGAATACTTTGCACCAGATGGTTGTAGCTGCTAGATGTATTTACTGTAAACAATATTTTGGAATATTTGAAAAGTAATTGAAATGTAGAAAGTAGGTACCCCAGAGGGTCTCATCATCAACTAGACAAGAAGAAATATAGGATAAAAATGAGCTCTCAGTGTGATAAGATAAATAGGAAACAAAAGTGGAGCTTCTGGGAAAAACAAAGAAATCAAAACGTGAGATGGAATAAAAGTTGGACTGTGTTATCTGTTATTATTTCACGATCAAGATGAAATGAGCTTCCAAACTACAAGAGACATGTAGGAACAATGATGATATTAAACTGTTGATACATTTGAGGAGGAGATGGAAGGTTCATCAAGAGGATTTTTACTGTAAAATTGAAAAATATTTTTTCGACATTCAGCAGATCAAGTGTGGAGAGAGAAGTTTAAAAAGGGCAATGATGTAAGCCGTCATGACCTGGCATTCAGAATAGGCTCTCTTTAAAGAGCTGCTCAGAGATACAGCTAAATGGAAAACTCTGTATGGGAATGCTATGCACATTCATTTTATTCTCTTGTTTCTTTAAGTTTTGTTGCAGAAAAATTAATTCCTTTGAGGTATTATTCAAGTTGAGCAGTCCTATAGAATGTTTGTGGTTTGGTGGTTCCTCTTCTACTGAGTAGATTCCTCACCCCAGGTTCTCAAATGAGCTCATCCATGGCAGAGCCTTGGCAGAAGCTAAAATCGGTAGAGAAGGGGTGTTTTGACACTGCTATGACATTCATTTTAAAAGCCTAGCAGTAGTGTAGTAGTGAATAGAACCAATGATTTGCCAGTATTACAAATGATTGCTCATACTGACATCATTTTATTTCCTACTTTTCATAAAGCATAGTTTATATTGTTATTTAATTTTTAGAGAAAAGTTCACTAAACTCATATTGCCTGAGCCTTCCACTGCTTTCCAGCCACACCCACTCCACTTAGCTTTCAGGAATGATGCAGATTCATGAGCTTCATTGTGCTCCCCAGCATCTATGCCCAAGTTACACATCTTGGCAGCTTTCTGCCTTGGTAGGCTAACCTATTCTTTCTTCAAATTTTTATTTCATCAGACTCTCTGGACACATGTCTTCTGTGCATGGCGTGACTGGACTGGAGCTGCATTGTGCTGTGATTCTGACAAACACGGACTGCACAAGTCGCTCCAGTCCAGCTAATGACCGTGTCAGTCTATGCCATTCCCTGCACTCCCTCCTGGTCATTAATGCAAAGTGCCCTATACCCAGCTCTGTTATTAAAATTATCAGCTATTAAAATGATACATTGGTTTCTGCTTCAGTAATCCAATGTGCTTGAAGTCTACTCTCTCTAGAATGTTGCTTTTCTATTAATGTGTTACTTTATTACCTGAATGGCATATTTTCAAGAAACCACCATTGTTATTAAAAATTTGGACTCGTTCTAAAAGATATAATTGAGATCTTAAAATTAAATGCACTTTCAGTGAGGAAGAACTATAGAGATGTGCATTAGCGATTAACTTTAGAAGAATATATGGGAATATATTAGGATACGATATACACCAGCACTCTTTTAGACTCCACCGTCTCTCCTCCAGGGCTTTACTTTCACTGTGTAGTCAGTCTCCATCCGTGCTGGTATTCTCTGAGCCACAGGATGCTTTCATTCAGGGAGTCTGTGAGGGGCTTGTGCTTCATGCACTGGATGTCTCATCGTAGGGGCATGGTTTTTATATTTTTTCCAGAAAAAAAATTGAAAAAGTAAAAAACAAGTCTACAGACTTCCAAAGCGTTCCTGAGGTTCTAAGATGCCAGTTGTCTGTTAGAGTCGCTGCTGTGGTGTGAAGGACTTTTCAGTGCTATGAAAGTTAAGTCAAAGGCAAGGTCTGCCATTTACTAGTTCTTCAGACCAGTAAAGACATTTTCTATTCCCAGTTTCTCAAAAGGTCCCTGAGAATGTTGACTAGGCTAAATGACACAAGAACTGCAAACCTTGGGTCCAGTGGACACTTCAGAAATGTCATGGAGCCTTCTTCAATCTGTCCAGAAGTCCCCATCTTTACAGCCACATCATTCCACTCTCTCATTCATTTTCCATCGGAGAAGGGAACCAGCTGCTCAAATCTCTGTGCAAATCGGTCCCTGCACTTAAAGTACTTAAGCACACCCTTGCCTGCTTAGCCATGGGTTAATTCCTTTGACCCTTCTTCCGAGACAGTTGTCAGAAGGGAATTTTCACAGTGGTTTGCTCACTTAAGACAGCCTTTCTCCCCATGAGAGCACTGGAAGTGGAAGCAAAGCCTTGCTGACTACAGGGTGCAGTGAGGAGACCGTTTCTTCATTACTTGATGATAGTCTTGCCTGGTCCTACCATAAATTTGAAAAAGGATTATATGTCTGGGAATTAGACAGCACTTCTTCAATGATGCTCATCTGCCCTCAATTCATTTCTACCCAGAAATGTCAAGGAGTTCTGAGGAATTGCGCTGTGTTTGTCTGTCAAGTGGTAAATAAAGACGGGAAGAATGAAGCTGCAAATATAGGAGGGGTTTGGAAAAGTGTTTCTCTCTGAATTTTCCAAAATGACTGGAAGCCAAGCCAAGCCAAAAACTATTATTTAGAACCAGACATTAAGTTAGCTCTTTCCCTACCTTGAAAAATAAGTCTGGAAGCTTTTAAAACCACAAAACTTTACAATATCAAAAATTGAAATGGAAGAGTAAATGAAAGGAAATAAGCGTCATGTGGAATAGAAAGCTGCATCAATATGGTCTCTCTGCTCGTTTATCTGTTCAAATAGCTGAGTAAATTTCTGATGCAGAATATTATAAACATAATCTCAAGACCAGAGATTCATATTATACACCATATGCACAGAGAACAAATTGACATCATTACTGAGATGAAGAATTTTCAGAAAGTCCAATCTATAGCTAACTTCCTTTGTTGTAGCAAATGAAATCATGTAGAAATTATAAATTGGAATTTTAGAGAAAATTTATTGTTAATGTTTTACTCAAGCAAAGGAAGTACAAAAAATAAGCTACAGAACCTGGATAAAGGGAGAAGGGGAAGAGTAGACACTTCACAGAGCGGCAGCCTTCATGAATGCTTGTCTAAAGGGCAAAAAAGTCTAATATTATTTGGAAGGACACATTTATGAACAATATCAATTAACTTTCCCTGTTAGTCACATATTATCCATCAATTCTGACTTCCCTAAGTTGATTAACACCCATAAGTTATTGGGAGAAACTTTGACATCAAGCAATCTTCTTTGTCACGTGGCGGTGGACACCCTGTCTATGAGGACCCAATGCAGAGAGGAGGCATTCAAACATCTAATGAGCAAGAAAGATGATGCTCAAACCACATGCCTGGGTATCAGATAAACTTGTCATGGTCATTCTTACACAGATGTACAGCGTTCAATTGATTGGTGAATCATGATCACAATAAATTCCACTTACAGAAGCCTGTGCCAGGATTTCCGAATCCATGATCCCATTTGAATCAAAACACACTTTATTGATTTGAAGAGACAAAAACATGAAGTTAACAGATATGAAAGCCTCCTAAGATAGTGTAGTGCACCGTGTTTCCTGGAAGATGCAAACTGGCAAAATCTGTTAGGCAAAAGCCAAATGGAATGCTCCTCTTTTTGAAAGAGAAGGGCTAAGAAAACAGGCCTGTCTTCTTTCTTTACCAGTAGTTAGGTGAGAAACAACTCTTTATTAGAAGTAAAACTGGAGAAAATCTCCTTTCACTTACAGTGATGTGTTCATCTGCACACACAACTGTTTGTGTGTGTGGAGAGAGAAAGAGAAGGGGGAGAGGGAGAGAGAGAATTAATGAGAGAGATAGATAGATAAATAGATAGAGAGATAAAGAGAATATTCATGAAGATGTAAAAATAAATGTAGAGGAATCCATAGGTTTTCCTCAATGAAACAATATGATTGAATCTGAAGCAGGAAAAAGAATTGGTCAAAGGTAATGACTATTTCCTGGGCTAGCATTTTACCATATCTACCCACACAATCATATTAGATTGCGGAAAGTATGTGGTCAGTTTTCATCTTTCTTTCTTACCTTGTCGTTAATTATCTTTCAAAAGGCTTCAGTGAAGTTTATTAGCATGAAATATACTATATTTTCTTTAAGTCACCAGTTCTATAGTACTGATAACTCTTTAAACTTCCCCAAAACATAAATTTTAGGAATAATATTCATTTTAGGGATGGTTAAAAAATAGATTACTCCAACTCTGTCTAGAAACCTTACAGTATTTAATTGTTTATTGAATTGTGTGATGAATTGTAAAGATTTGTTGCTTTAAAGAAAATTAGGGTAATTTTTTTCCAAAAGCAGTTAAGCTGACTGCCTTTCAATAAAATAACTGTTTATATTTTGAAGTACTAGTAGTCTATATATCTCCAGGGTTCAACCGAGAGCCAGGTAGACCTACTTGGAAACTTACTTAAGATTTATGGTTACTATTTTTATTAATGAGAAACTTTGTCAATAGGAAATTATTGAATATTTTCTTTTAATAAGATTGTTTAAATGTTAGAAAGAATGTATTTTATATTATATTGAGGAAATGTTTTTATACTTTCATTTTCTTTAAAAGGAGAAAATATCACTGGATTAAAGTACTAAATAAAATAAAAAATTGCTTGCGAATTAAAAATAGCTGATTTTAGAACCTGAAACTTAGGGAAAACACGTGATGTTTATACCAATGTCTTCTGAATAGAAAAACACAGAATATATTAAATGTTTCAGATGTATGAGCTTGGTATTATAAGTTACATGGTATATCATGTTAATGTCAGAGAAGCCTGTACTAAGTATTAACACAAAAGGAATGTAGAAAAGTCCCTCATTCCTTCCCTTTACCTATCCCAGAGAACACACATGGATTATTCCACATGTGCAAGGCTGTGTACTATTTATGAAAACCACGTGTTTGTTCCATCACAGCCGTTTATTCCTGGTGAAGGAAAACTTTGATCTAATATGAAATAGATAACATATACCAGTAGGGTTTATCTTTATTCTGACCTCGGCTGATTTTTCCAAATTAGAATCCTCAAGATACTTGTGCACCCGCAGTATTTTCTAAAAGCATAGTGTAAATCTTTCTTTGGAATTACAGTTTCTCCTATATATAATGAAAGCAATGCTGTAGTATTTTTCAGTTATGAGCTAGTCAGTTCTCACTTTGGAACCCATTTTTAGGGGTTGGGAGTTATCCTAAGTTATAGAATTAAACAAGGAAACACCATGTTTATATCATACCATCTGTCTTTAAAGAAAGGTAACAATATACAAGTTCATACAAAATTTAAGAATAGGAACCTTAAAACATATGAATTTGTGGGTGTGTATATGTATAAACAGTGTTTCACATTTCCCTAAAGTATTTCATATTTCTCCCATATTTAAGACACCCAGAAGCCCAGGGGCAAAAAATACGTCTAACCTCCGAGTTCTGCTCTGCTGCCTTCTAGCATCTCTGCAAATCTCTTGGAGTTTGTTCTTCTGTCAACTGCTGTCAAATTCAATCCCAATTACTGATGGGATGAGCGTGTCTTTTCTCTTTGGGGTAGAAATAGAACACATTTCTCCCAAACTTAAAGTTGCCATTTCTTTGAATTAACCCACTGACATTTACAAGACAATCCAGGCAATCCCGACCCTCTTTCTTTTACGGACGACTTCCTTGTACGGTTCATGCTACTAAAAGAAAGCCTATGGAGCAGAAAAGGACATAGGTGATTGTGCTAAGATGTATATAGTTTACCGACGTCGTAGGGAATGAAAACTCTCAAACCTTGGAATTCAGTGCTCTAGTTTTATGAACATAAATGAATGCGTGCCTTAAAATTGTTTTATCAATAGCTGCCTCTCACAAAGGTATACTGACCCAGGAGTTACACTCAAATGTGAGTCTTTAATCTGCTGGGGTTAATTATCTGTACAGAATGGCTCTGTATAGCTGTGCATAGATTATTTTGCACATGCTACCTTTGTAGCAAATTGATGTAAGTGCCTTTTTGGAATAATTGTGGGACTGAATTGATTCAGTGGGCAGTAGATTGGCTTACATTGCAGAACTGGGCTAGAGTTCCTTCTGACATCCAGATAGGATTTTAACCAAACAGAAGGATCGGTGCCGTGCAGTCTTCCATCAACATAAGCTGGGCAATGCTATCACGTCTTTTATTAAAAGGGCTTCAGGAAAGTGTAATGGGTTAGGATACCTTCTGAGAACTGGCACAAGAACAAAACGTTGCAGTGACATTCTAAATTCAAAGTAAATTTTGTCTCAGGGAAATGGCTTCACACGGTCTTGGTAGACCTGGGGAAGCCTTCACAGTTAACGACATCACACACGGAGAGCTGGGTTTTAAATATACATATGCGAGACATTGGTCTGGCTTCTCCTGAAATCTCTTGCCTCTTTACACAAAAACGCTAGATGCACCCTGTGTCACTTGAGGTTTCGACGCATTCGGAAAGACTTTGGGGATTTGGAGTTTTTGCTGTTTCCTCCAAAAGCCTTCCTTATAAATGTCTATTAAGGCTTCTCTGTATTAAAGGCACTTTTGCCTACTTCTGGAGGTTGCACCTATTATGTATTTAATGTTTTCTGCAGCTAGAGCAATATCTCAAAGATAAAACAACCCCTGCTGATTACATAAAAGCAATAAAGGGTGCAGTTTCCGAGCTCCAGCTCTGGCCCTCCTTTCTCAAACACACATTGTTCCTATGATAGACCTTGCAGTTATCTTTCTTCATTTTGAGCCCCCTTTTCCTTTTATTTCGTCTCCTTCTTTGACATCTTTGCTCTTTTGCTCTAAACTCCTATATAATCCCTGTCACATCTTTGCTTTTCCATCTGTAATTTAATGTGACTTTCTTCCTTCCTCATAAGGGTGATGTATCTGTGCTGAGAAATTCCCTTCATCTCCGACATCCAGACCTTCATCAGATCAGAGTTGATCGGGCAGTAGAGTTGCCAACTGATCACCTTCATAACTTCTATCGAAGAAGCCACTATAGTATTCATCCAAATTTAGAGGAAGAAGTTATCATCCAGATTTTACTTTTGTGGACAACTATCTCTTGTATGTAATTTATAAGTCACAGTATCAGGAAAATATGACTTTGCATCCCTAAAAATGTTTGCTGGCTTTGTACGTCTAATGAGAACATTCATTTATGATTATATTTCAAAAATTATAAAATGGATTTTTACATGCAGTACAACCTAACACACCAAATATAACTTCTAAACTCTCAGTGCTTCTTTGTAGTTCAGAAACTGTATATGATGGATTTAGATTTCCTTAATTTAAACTATATCAATATAACTCAGAACTTACTGAATTTTTTAAATATTTATTGATAAAGACAGCGATATAATTCACAAATGTAACACTTAACAATGAAGAAATGTGTTTTCTGCTTAGTTCTAAATTTTACTATGGAGGATAATATTTGTGTGCTAAATATTACCTGAATTTAGTATATATATATACCCCAAATCCTGCTCATGGATATACTTTTCTACTTTAAAATGATAGTATGCAACATCTACTGAATGTTATCAATGTATGGAGGGCTCTTTGCTGAATATCTCATGCAATCTGAAAACAGTTCTATGAAACATGTAATACTGATTTCCAAAGTGCCTTTATAAGGTTGTACTCCCACCAGCAGTGAAGTGTGTTCCCCTTACTCCATATCCTCTCCAACATAAACTGTCATCAGTGGATTTAATCTTAACCATTCTGACAGGTATAAGATGGTATCTCAGAGTCATTTTAATTTGCATTTCCTTGATGACTAAGGATGCTGAAAAATTTCTTAAGTTTCTTTTGGCCATTTGAGATTCTTCTGTTGAGAATTCACTGCTTAGATATGTAATCCATTGTTTAAATTGGATTATTTGGTATTTTGGTATCTCGTTTTTTGAGGTCTTTATATATTTTGGAGATGAGCCCTCTGTTAGATATGGGATTGGTGAAGAGCTTTTCCCATTCTGTAGGCTGTCATTTGTCTTATTTATCATGTCCTTTACCTTACAGAAACGTTTTAGTTTCAGCAGGTCCTTTTTATTGACTGTTTTCTCTCAGTTACTGTACTGCTGGTGTTATATTTCAGAAGAAGTTTCCTGTGCCCATGCATTCTAGGCTACTTCCCCCTTTCTCTTCTATTAGGTTTAGTGTACATAGATTTATGTTGAGGTCTTAGATCTACCTGAACTTGAGTTTTTTGCATGGTGAAGGATAAAGTTATATTTGCAGTCTTCTACATGTGACATCTAGTTATGCCAGCACAATTTGTTGAAGATGCTTTCGTTTTTCCATTGTGCAATTTTAGCTTTTTTCTCAAAAATCAGGTATTCATAGCTGTGGTGGTTAATGTCAAAGTCTTCAATTCCATCGGACCATGTATCTTTTTTATTCCAATATCAAGCTGTTTTTATGACTATGGCTCTATAGTAGAGTTTGAAATCAGGGATGGTGATGCCTCCTCAAATCAGTTTGGTGGTTTCTCAGAAAATTGGAAATCAATCTACCTCAAGACCCAGCAATATCTATCTTGGGCATATAGTCAAAAAATGTTCAATTATATTACAAGGACTTTTACTCAGTTGTGTTCATAGCACCATTATTTGTAATAGCCAGAACGTAGAAACAACCTAGATGCCTCTCAACCAAAGAATGGATAATGTAGTACATTTACACAATGGAGTATTACTCAGCTGTAAGAAACAATGACACCATGAAATTTTCAGGCAATTGGATGGAATTACAAAAAAATAATTCTGAGTGAGGTAACCCAGATCCAGAAAGACAAACATGGTACGACCTCACTCATTAAGTGGATACTAGATGTAAAGCAAAGGATACTAGACTACAACCCACAGCTCCAGAGAAGTTACATAACAAGGAGGACCCTAAAAGGGACAAATGGATTGCCCTGGGAAGGGGTAATAGATAAGATCTTCTGCATAAACTGTGGGTGGAGGTGTTAAAGAGGAGGGGATTGGGGATGAGAAAATGAGGGAAGAGTATGGTAGAGTTGGGGTCGGAGAGTAAGGAATGGAGGGAGCCATATAGGGCTAGGGAGAAACCTGATGCAGGGAAATTTCCAGGAACCCACAAGGATGACCCCAGCTAAGATTCTTAGTAAGTGTAAAGGGCGCATAAGCTGGCCTTCTTCTGTAATCAGATTGGTGGCTGCCCTAACTGTTATAGCATCTTCATCCAGTAACTGATGGGAGCAGATGCACAGATCCACAGATCCACATCCAATCACCAGGTCAAGCTACCCAAGTTCAGTCAAAGAGAGGGAAGAAGGATTATATGAGTAAGGGGTAGAGGCCATGATCATAAGAGGGAAGCCTGGTGTGGGATTTCCCTCTCTGTGCTGTGAATCTGTTTAATTACCATTGGTTAATAAAGAGAGCCCTTTGGCCAACAACTCAACAAGACTTAACTGATATATCTGTGGTTTTACTTTTTAGTATAAGATGTCTGATTAGTCATTGTCTCCTCCATTATAAGTTGGCTCCATTTAAAGTCATTTCACATATGCATGTATATTAGGAAGCTTCTACAGTAGTTTGTTCCCATATAGATGTTTGAAAGGCTTTTAGTGTTAGTTGTACATCTCTAAATTCCTGTCTATGTCGTACCTTCCAATTTCCAGGCGCTGCCCTCCCATCTTCCTCCTGCCTCACTGGGAGTGGAAGTTTAAAGAGGCTGTATTCTTTGCCAATGTGAGTAGGAGAAAGAGATAAGAATTTTTATGACAGGAGTCCATATGTGGATTTAAATATTATGGTTTGAGGGACATGACTCATGATACATGACACATTCTCTCTTGTATTTGCTGGAAGAAATGTGTCCTGTATACCTGCTCTATGCAACTAGACTTAACATAAAAATACAATACATTTTACCATTCATAAATGGGATTTCCTTCTACTCCCTTCACAAACAGTTCCTTTGTAGAGAATTCTCAACCAAAAAAAGAAAACAATGATTGGGGAAAACATTGTAATTCCAAACTTCTCTTATGAGAATCCATTTTCCTGTGACCTTTGGGATAATCTATGCTTATCCAATTGTTCTGAGCATGAGACTGATCTCTGTTGGACTAATGCAGACATCTACATATCTGAAGCTTGTACTTCTTTGGCATATAGTGAGTTATTTGGAAATCCATATATTTGAAAATATTTCCTTTCTATGACATAAGATTTTACTAGATATTTTAACAAAAAGATCTTTCTTGAGTAAACAATACATATAAAAATCAGGAATTTAAACCATCATGATATTTACAGGTTGACATATTTATTTCCCACTAAGTTTTATTTTTTGCCTACCCAAAGTTTTAAAATGTGGATAAATATTTACCTATCTTTTCTCGGTTGTTTCTAGAGTAGTTTGTGCAATTACAGATTTATGATAGTCCTCATCAGTCTCTAAGAGAGGTTAAACACTGGAGGAAAATAAAATTACCAGTAATTAAATTTACAGGCAGCTTTGCCATCTAAAGCAAATTTATTACTTCATAGTGAAATATTGTTAGAACACTTTCACATAAAGTGGATCCATTTTTACATGATATAGGTATTATACATTGCCTTTTCAATTTATATAATTAAAATGATATCATTGGACTCTGAGGTTAATGGGATACTCCACTGAGAACCATACGTTGTGGGCAATAAAATAGTGCAGCATTGCCGTGTTGGCTATTTCCTGAAGAGCTGATGCAGTAATTCAGCAACAGTAGATCACACTGTCCCTTTAAAGATCCTCAGACATACTGAATGTAAGGAAGAAATAGAACCAAAAGTCATCCTTAATTTGTAAAAATAAAAATCCTCTATAAAGAGATCGATAAAGAGTTCTTAGAATAAATATATTGGAAAATTCTTTTCCTCTTACCCCACTGTTCCTGCTCTCCAGAGTATGCTACATTCAAGTGAGGCTTCTAAAAGTGTCATGCCCCCAATCCCAGCCCACGGGTGGTTGGGGAAGCTCATTTTCATGAATTAAGGCTAGTCTTTATTATATGGTAATTCCACTAGTATTGGGCATTGGAGTAGTATCCTGTCCCCCCAACCAAAAAAAAAATCAGACTTCCAAGATGACTTGGTGGAGAAAAGAGCTTGCCATGGAAGCCTGCTGATCACGGAGGACGCTTGAGACGGGGATGGTGGAAAACAAGAGCTCACTCCCGTGATGCCTCACACACACACACACACACACACACACACACACACGGTGGCACATCTAAACCACACTAAACAAATAAATAAATTTACAAACAAGTAGAAAAGAATGTCATTCAGAATATAAATGACCAGCCAAATACTACTGTTTTTTCTTTTGAGCATAAAAGATGAAAATGTAGGGATAGAAGGAAGACTCAGTTGTTAAGAACATTCCTTTCTACTCTTGTCATAGGACTGGAGACATGCAATACATGTGTACACACACATCCAAATAATGAAATTAGTATAATTAAAATAATGGAATTTTCTTATGATAGCATACACATGTACATGCAAATATATGTGTGTATATATACATATATGTACTTTAAATGAGTAAAAAGGTTTGATGTGTAAATAATATAGTTGAAATCTACTAATTTTTTATCTTTGAGGACCATTTTTATGCCATGTTTTCCTATTTTATTTATTAATTTCAGTGTGTTTTGAGTGAGCAGAACTCTTCTATTGAAAAACATTTAAAACTATCTAATAGTGGGTGAAATATTTTCCCCAAAATGAAGCATACCAATTTGTTATCCAACAACAATTGATCAGCACTGAAAACATACATACAAGTAATATTTTATAGACTGATCAGGTTGTATTGAGGAAAATGCATACATATGCATGCTTGTACACACATATTTATGTATGTATGTCATATAAAAATCTCTTCATTCTTCGTGTGTGTGTGTAAAGTGAATTCCCTTGTTCTGAAAGAAGTAAAATATTTTAATGTTCATTGTATGACATTCAAATTCTATAGTTTACATTGAGTAAAAGCATTGAAGACAATTTTCCATTTACAATACAAAGTACTTATGCTGACGCTATCATTTTAATTAAATATCATTTTGTTGCAGTAAAGACATTTGGATAATGATAAGAATACCTTCCCCATATGTTAAGTAACAAAAAACTAAGTACATTTTTACTTTATTTTGAAAAATTAGAAGATGAAATATTTATTCAGTGTCCTGTGTGGAAGATATCAAGTACCTTTGTAAATAAGGAATCTACTTGAGAACATAAATGCCAGTGAGTGTAATCCTAGTTTTCTCTCACTTCTTGCATAAAGTGTCAACACATGAGCTAGCAATTGTGACACGATAGATTTTAGTTATGTATTATAAGGAACCAGACTGCAAATAAAGCGGCCTTCTCTAGCATTCAGGCATTTCAAAGAAAAAGTTTGAGAGAGAATAAGAATACTAATGAAGCATAGCATATGAGCCTTCTAGCAGTGGGAAACCTTTACCTTGGATTAGAAGAGAAAATGAATGAAAAACTGATTACCCAGATATTACAGGGATATATGGATATACTTAAGATCCATGGCAAATGTTGTTGACTAAAATCAACCATCCACAAACATGCCAAGAGGCATGAAAGTGTGTTTTCATTAATATTTTGAAACATTTTAGGTGTTTCTATTGATCACTGCTCTGATCACTCGAGGGTCACTCAACCTCTATGATTTACATTAATCTAAGCTTTCTGAGGGCAGTCTGCATAAATCGTATCCTTTAATGTTTAATACCTAATAGTCCATATGCTTGAAGACTACCCACTTAAGTGACCAGTGGAGAGGCAAAGTTTAAGACTTGTAGTGTCTTCAGATGTGGAGAATGGGTGAATAAATTTACATGTTTACATGGAATATTTAGAAATAGCTCTTGTAGACCAGACTGACCTCTAACTCACAGCGATTCGCCTGCCTCTGCTGGGATTAAATAAAGGCAGGTGCCATCACCACCTGGCTAGTACTAACCTTCCTTCATGGGAAGCTTGATACAACAGAGTTCAGTGGATTTTCTCGGAGCTATAAATCAGGAATCAAAGAACTTTAGTACATTGACCAAGATCAAGTAATCATGCAATTTCTAAACAGTAGAGCCATGATTTCTCTGAGAAACCTGCTAAAGAACACCACAATTTATAGCCACACTTCCTGAATCTGAGATATTTTCAGACCACTGCAGATTGTTACGTGCTCAGGTATAACAAGAAACCCAGCTTCTTCTATAAACATGGGTCACCATGTCCGTTGCTCGTCTTTAAAAAACACACAAGAGGTGTATTTTGTCTTTGTCTTAGGCACTAACTTTAATCCCTTACCTGAAGCCTTTGTCTGATTAAGTGTTGCCTTCTGAAATATTCTTGGAAATGTTGATGTCAATGGGGAAACATTGTTTGGTATCTAATTTTGTAGAGAAAGGTTACAAAGTTTTTGTGCTTTGAATATTTCATTATTTAAAGTTGTTTTCATGGCTGTAAGAATTTCATAATGGTAAATATGTTTCTAAAGTGGTCTGTTGGAGCTGAGGAGATAGCTGCCTGTTTAAGAGTGCGTAGAACTCTTCTAGAAGACCACAGTTTGGTTCTTAGTGCTCACAGCAAGTAGGTCACAGCTGCTTGTAACTTCAGTTCTAGGAAGGAAATGGGACCTCTAACCTCTGAAGAAACTGGTACTCAAATGCACATACTCAAACACATACCAATAATTACAACTAACAAAAATAAATCTTAAAAAAGAGTGGATGTAGTAATACTGCATGTGAATGGTAGTGATATCGCACAATAATGATAGGCTGCTAAATCTCAGGTTCACTGTACTCTAAATTATGATAGATTTCAGGATATATATATATATATATATATATATATATATATATCTCATCACAAAGTCTTCTTTCTTTTCTCATGTTCCTTTATATGCTATGCATATTTGACTTAATGGTTTTACTCAGTTTTGTTTTTCTATTGATAATTATGTCTCTGATTTTATGCATATACACAAACACCATACATGTAACCCCAAATTAACGAGACCCTTAGAGACAGCATTTGCTAGAGATTTTTCAATAGAATGCTAACATGGTTTCCAAGGGCATTGGTCATAATAGTTAGCTGGCACACATATGAAGGCATCCATTTTTTGATCTCTGTGCTACAGATTCTATTTAATATAAATGGTTTGAAACTGGGGGTCTTTATTTTTATTGTTGTTGCTGCTTGTTTATTTGTTTGTTTGCAAGAAGCACCATAGTGAATTCTTTTGAATGGCCCTTGGTTCACACAGTGGAACCACTGTCCGAGGGACTGAAGAACAATGCCAGATAGCTCTCTGAGTTCTGGAGCTCTTACATAAGGCATGTGGGAGTGGTCAAGAGCATGAGCTGTGGGGAGCAACTGAGTCAAGTACAAATCCTCTCCCTTAATGCCAGAAGAATGACTTCAGGGTAGTTATGTAACCTTTGTAAACCTCAGTTTACCTGAGATTACATCCTGATATGTTTATAAGTAGAATTAAGGAAACCAACGAGTGTTGACTAACTGAGAACAACCATAAACCATAAACAACAGTAACATAATATTTGTGTTGGTATTGACTATTGTTTAATACATCCTAAGATACATACGTTTTCACACTTAGATATCAGTAGACTCACAAATGTCACTGGGAGAGTATAAAATCCTTCCATGATACTTGATTTAGCATGAATTACTAGGAAAATTTGTGTTAGAAATTAGAAGAAAAAAGATGTCTATGACTAATGTGCTCACTAGAATCTTGTTCGCTGGGTATTCCAAATTGCTCGAGAGAGAGTCAAAGCCCAAATAAAGGATAAAGGGTGAATTAAAAGCACAGGATTTGTGTGTCACATATTGAGACACACATGGAGTCATAGCAGGAATGCTTTGAACTAAATCATGACGTGCAATTACCAGGAAACCCCAAAGAGGCCAGTATATCTGAAAAGGAGTAGGTGAGAGCGAAAAATAGATGTCAAAGGCATGTGTTAAATAATCTCTTTGGGGAGAGTTATATATCTTTGTGATGTTTTGAGCTTCTCTTTGTATTGGATCAAGATACTTCAGAGTTTGTGTCTAAGAAGCAGAAATCATAGAAACACGGAAGTAGCAGCTGAGATTTACTTGCAGGCTATTAAGCCAGACTATTCCAGTGGAGGTCAAGATAACAGCAAGGCAGACAACAAATTCTGTAAATACTATGAACTGGATGAAGGTTTGGCAATAGTTTGGCATCGGATATATAAGATCCCTAAAGGCCTGAGCCTGTGTAAGGATAATGCCCCTAAACTGGAATGAGTAAAACTTCAGGACAATGTAGTTGGATATAATTTCATTTTCTGATATAATGTTTATATAGGGTCAGGGTACTTTTAAAGTGTTCATAAAACAAGACAAGGAGAAGAGATTGAGTTATTTAAGAAATGAGGATGGCTAGTCATGCACTGATACCCTAACAGTGGTCAGGGGAGTGGAGGAGGAGGAAAGGCTGAACCACAGGCAAGGCAGTTGTGTGGGGAAGCGCTGAGCATAGAAGGATGGGGTTTCAGTGCTAAAGCCAGGGCTCTGACATGGTTTTGTGTCCCTTCTCAGGTGTACCTCCTGGAATTTTTTTTTTCACATGGATAGCATGTACAGGGCTTTCTGCTGCAATCATCTGACTCTCCCCTCCTGCAATCATCTGACTCTCTCCTCCCTATGGAGACTACATTCTATTTGAGAATAGACTTGGCGGTCCTTTAAACATCCCCGACACTTTTAAGAAAGTGATAAGCTTTCCCCCCCCCCAAGAATTTCAATATTTTCAAAGCTGAAGAGATGACTCAGAGATTAGGAACACTGGTTGGTCTTGCAGAGAGAAGACCCAAGTTTGGTTCCTAGCACCACACAGCAGCTCACAACCACCTGGGACTCCTGTTTGTGGACCCTTCCCCCTCTTTTTTTCCCCATGACTAACAAAAATGCATATGGTGCACATGCATAGGTGAAGACAAAACATGCATACGCATACAATTTAAAAGAAAGCATTTCAGTATTTTAAAATTCCCCAAGAAATGTTACATCTCAACTGAGATTTCAGTAATCGCCAAACTGGTTCATCATCTGGTCTCAACTTCCCAGGACCTGGCATAGCAGCAGCACACTTGCTTTTCTTGGTTTACCTTTTTGTCTCCCCACCCTCCACTGCTCAAAATCTTCAAGTGATTCGAAATGCTGCTGAGATGATAGTCACCTTACCTTACATCAAATACCTTCCAACTGGAGCCAACTTCAAATTGTACTGCCTAATGTTCTCCTATAAAAGATACCTCCAGCGCTGGACTCTAGCCGACTCTTGGAGGCACTGCCTGGCACTTCTCTTCCCATTATCTCTGCCTGCTTTGAAGTTCAATTTCCAGATTAATCTTCCTAAAAATCAAGTCCAATCAAGTCATTTCTCTGCTCTCAACCAGATTTTTACACTCTATTGCCTGGTGATGTAATTACAAATTTCCTCCCAGGGTAGCTCCATCCCACACACTCAGTAGTCCTGACTCATTGTGCTTAATCTACATAGCTCAGAGAGCAATAGACTGCAATTAGAGATGCCTCCTTGTGTCTTCATTGGTGTTTAAGGAGTAGAGCAGATCCAGTGAGGTCTAATCACTCGTTTCTAATGTCAGTATGCAAGCAGCCAACATATCTACGGTACTTTTATATTTAACTATTTACCTCATCTTCCTTACTTGATTTTAAATTTTATAGAAACGGGACAATAACTTCACTCAATTCTTTAACCTCTAACATACTGTCTGAAACTCCACATTTAGTGGAGAGTAAGTAAATAAACATGACTGTAAACCATATGTACTTATACGGAAGAAATAGGAACTGCTATTAATATATTGCCTAATTCATCATTGTACAAATTACATAAGACAATGCCTAGCATGGGTTAAGGAAGCCTTCTCTGAGTTTGTAAATGCAGGAAGAGCATATCAAAGTGAATTTGTAATCATTGTTAGAAGTTCACAATTCTGGGCTCAATGTTTATCTGCATTTCTTATCTGTTTAATAATTAGTCTTACTATGTAGCACTGATAATGTTTTCATAACTTCTCTCCTACAAAAGGCTCCTCTCCTATAAAATTGCAATAATAATGGCTGTTTTATACGATGGTCATGATGATAAGAGCATGGAATGATACATTCTTTTTGAAGCACCAACTATTGCTTATGTCAGGTTCCTTCTTTCCAGGTGAACAGGCCCCATTCTTCAAAAGAGACCTGGAATCTATAATTAAAGCTGCCTGACAGATTGGACTGGGCACTCATGCTTAGAATCCATTCCATGCTCAGGAGCTATCTATCTAGGGGAACAGCTACACTCAGCCATCATGAGCCTCTTGGTCTTTCTTAGGCTTAGGGAAAGGGAAGATTGGTGACTATTAGCCAAAGGAAGCTTTTCTATGATCTAGGGATCTGTCTTGGGTAATCAATAAAATTCAGGAGTGATATCCCTCCTAAAGTGCCGCCTGCCACTGTTATGTTTATTTGAACCATCTAAAGCAGCTTTACCAATGCCATCCCTCTGAAGGTAGCTGAGAGTCTGGAATGCCAGCCTAACCAAGACTAAAGGGAGGAAGGGACCCTAGTTATAGAGATTAAAAGGGCGCAAAGGCTAGAGAAAACTCAAGAACTGAAATAATTATTTTTGCCATCATTAAGTATACGGTCTCAGAAGTATTTCTCGTTTGTGAAGTGGAAGGGGGACTGATTTGAAAAAGGGAAGCAGTGAGGGACATCAGGGTAAGAACAATCATTTTCAGCAAGTAGGATAGGTTCGTTTTTGCCTGAACTCCTCCTTTTTTCCCTCTTCATTCCATGATAATTTCAGGTTTTTCTTTCTCAGATATCTCTTTGTTCTGTGGCCTCCTCTGAACAAATCTTCTGCCATCAATACTTTAAATATATATATATTGCTAAACATTCTAACCTTGAGGTAATTTTGAAAGGAAGGAAAGGAGTCAGGCCTAATCAATGAGAAGTGGGAGAAGTCAGCGCGTTTTAAGGAAATGCAGTTTTATTGCTTATAAGGAGGTACTGGAATTATTGAAAGCAGTAATGAGCTACAATGCCCTAGATGTGCTTCCTCCATAAGCACAAATGAGTAAATTTACACTTGGAAGTAAAATATGAGCTTTTGGTTGTTTCTCTTCTCCTCCGTCTTTCTTCTTTGTCTTCATTTTTTTTTTCCTCTGCTGAAGGCCTTCTGTCATCAAGTAACTAACATTTACCTCTTTACAAATTGCTTAGCAAACATTTTTCACTTGAACATTAAGCATATTGAGATATGAACTCAAATCTCATTTGTTTAAAAGTCGGCGCTAATGAGGTCAGGACCACACACTAAATCTCTGTATCAGCCAGTCCTGTCCTCTTCCCTCTTGTGTGACTAGAAACGTGTGAATGATGAGCTCTGCTTACAGGCAGCTTGGAGGGAGGGAGTGTGGACCAACCTGCTCGGTGTGCATCCACATCCGGAAAACGGCTGCCTTCGTCCTCTGCTGTGTGTCTTTGGTCAGTAGCTTCAGCTTCCTTTGTGAGAATGGGAGACCTCCGAATTGGAGTCGCATCATTGGTATTTTAATAGTTTGCTTGATATTTCAACTTCTTGCTGTATACTCATGTGACTAGAACCCAGAAGGCAGTTTTCTCTTTCGAGGGGCATATCTTTTCATTGTGTGTATTTGTACTTTATGTGATAATGCTGTTAATACCGTCTAAGCTGTGAGATTTGTCTGAGAATTGACTCTGAACTCTTGGAAGGGAGCATAATGATCCATTTCACGATGAGTGTTTTATTTTTCTCCCAAACTCTTCATTTCAACACAGAGAGAGCTTTTTTTTTCCTCGATTAAAATGTATTTCTTAATTAAATTAAGATGTAAAATAGACTCTAAATTTGTGATTCTAACAAATTTGGGGGAGGCTTCAATTCAACCTGTTATTAATATTTCATTCAGCAACTTCATTTTATTGTTTAATGAGAGCTGCCATGTTCCATTTTTAATATGACTAAAATTGCAATGTAAGCTTAATTATGTGCTCTGAGTATAGGCATCCTTAGTTATTTGCTCGGAGTACCATCATTCTTAGTTATGTGCTCTGAGTATAAGCATCCTTAGTTATGTGCTCTGAGTACCGTCATCCTTCTCCAGGAAGCTAAGTACAACAGTGGTTTCCAACAGACATTAAGTTCTAAAGCTTCAGAGTCTCCTAAAATTCAGTTATGAAAATCAACTATTTTTCTCAATGAAATAGTTCATATATTTTGTATAAAATTATGCTAACCTTTAAATCAGAATACCATATTTTATGATAGAATGTAGATTAAAGATACTTAATTCAAACTTTAACGTATATTAGAATTACAAATTAATTGTTTAGGTACTTGCTTTGTTTTTGACTGTCTTTTTCCTTGGGGAGGGTATTTGCTTTTTGTGGAGTAATTTTGTTTTTCTATTATTTATCATTTTGATTATACTAAGCATAAAGTATGATTTCATAATCTTATCCCCCTTTCTTTTGTTATTTTTAGTGATCTCAGTGAAAATCAAATTCAAGCAATTCCAAGGAAGGCTTTTCGTGGGGCAGTCGACATTAAAAATCTGTGAGTATATAAGCACATCTTAATTTACAGTTCTTTATAAATTATAATCTGTTTTGGATCAGGTTTACATTTTTAATTATCAGAAAAATTAAATACTGATGTAATTTTCTTGTTATTTTTAAGATCTTCCAAAACCAACATAGTTTTTTCCTGTTTGTACAGATGTTTGGCAACTCAAGTCATTATAAAATTTATTTTTAAACATTATGATTAGTGTTTTATAATTTTCAAGGAAGGAAATGGTATTATGATGTGTTTTTATCACTTCCAGAGTCCTCCCTTGTTCACTTTGCAGTTTCTGTCAGGGTATGCTAAACTTCAACTTATAAACACTTTTATTTTCTTTTGGTAATAGTAATATTTCCAGCTGAAGATACAGATGACTCAGAACCACAGCTCTTTCTAGAGATTGGATGTTAAAGGTGTAAAAATGATAAATTCATGCTTTTCTTTAAGTGAATTTTTCTCACATCTCTTCCCTCCTATCTTTGAAGTACTATGTGAATAGCCACCCTTAATCAGAAGAAAAAAGAAAAGAAAAAAACATATTTCTTTATTTTCCTTGATAAATCTTTAATCTAGTTTCTTTCTCGGTGTTTAAGTGCCTATCGCTCTCAAGCTACCTGTGAGACAGAAGCTTTCAGTGGCAAACCTAATATTGTCAATATATGTCTTTATAAATTTCAAAATGCCATGTTGGTCTTTTTAAATGACTTCACATGTTGAGGGTTAAAATGTTTTCCAGAGCTATTGCAATACCTTGGAATGTAGGGGTGAAGAGCCCTTGGGTGCCAAGATTAACTCTTACAATCCAATATTTCTTAGCTAGTCATAAACAGGGCAGGCAATTTTTCAAGAATTAACTCATATTCAGAATTCTCCATGGGAGAATTCAGTTCCATTTTTCTTTAGTAGTGAAAGTGAGACAGATGTTGTCCTTTGTCAAAGAAGACAAGTGTTGATAAAGCCACAGAATTTGGCCTTTACATTTCCCCAGTAGAAATGCGTTTTTCTTTATCATGTATCTGTGCTTTCTGAGTGCCCAAGTAATAACAGAAAAGTACAGCTTTATGGTTATAAATAGACCAAGCCATTAACATCGTGACGGTGGTGATTTTTTATGTGCACTCAGACAAAAAATATTTTTCCTGCTTTCTTTCTCTCTTTACTAGCTGGGACTTTGAGAATGTTTAAGTCGGCTCACCAACAAAAAGGGGGATCCAATCTGTCTCAGTGCATTATGTGTGGATATGTTATTACTTAAGAATTCATAGATGTACGCTCAAGTTGCAGTGGCCACAACTGGCCACCCTGCAGTATGTTACTTGTAACCTCACAGTGGGGCTGCCATTAAGCACTTTGTACAAGTGCATTTAACTATTCTTCATGTATTCAAAGAATTCAAGTCACCAACTGCATGTTCCTATGTGGGAGTCTACATTTAGGACTACTGACCCATCCCAGGGGATTTTTTTTTAAAACATGTTTTCTTCATTTAACTGAAAAGCAAGTGCAGAGATTAAGTGAAAAGTGAGAGAGTAAGATGGCTGCCTTGTGAAATGGGTGTTTTAAATATTTCCCACATACACCACTGAATTTTCTCAAGTTCAAAGACTTACATATACTGTACCATGAAGTTAGGATTACAGACTGAGACACTTTTCCTGTAATTTGGGTTCTTGCACATAAACAATCATCCAGCTACTCTTGTCCTTTAGTACTTAATTTCACAAACTGACTACTGATTACTTGGGTTTGTTGTGGCTATTAGGCAAATGAGGTACAAAAGAACTTTAAACCACTAAAATGCTGGGAAACTGTAGTGTTATGTTTCATTATACAATTATCCAGTGAGTACTTCATAAAGTTATCCACGAATAAACTGCTCACAGAGGAGATAGACTAGTAGAATATAAGATATATTTCAGTATTAAAATTTAATTAAAAGATCATTTAAATATGCATATGATTCCTGTGAGTCAGACACAGAACTTCAAAATGAATAAAAGCGTTTATGCAAACATTAAATGAACATACAACAAAAACAAGATTTATAAATTAGAGACCACATGCTATAGGGATTCAGGGAGGAACAACTTCATAGTATTACGAAAAAAAAAATGTTAGAATTAAAGAAAATGGAGGAAAATCTAAGCTATTATCTTATGTGTGGGTGAACACTACATAGGAGCAAACTGAGGGAGAACATGATACCAAAATCAAAATGCAAAAGAGTTTCGGTTTGGTTGTTTTTGTGTGTGTAAGAAATGGAATGTGACTTTTTTTAAGTGAAGCAGTGATGAGACATCAGGGGTCAACATGTGAGAGGTGCAGGCTGACAGCTTCCTTACAGAGTCAGCTTTGGACGTGTATGTTTCTGTGGAAGAAAGGACGCGTAAGGGGCAGTGTAGACCTCAATAGTAACAATAAAATAAGAAGAGGAAAACAAATCCTATTCTCATCATCTTCCATGAACTAATGCAAAAGGAAACAATGTTTATTCAGCTTAAATAGCTAAAAGAGACTTCAGGATTCAAAAATATTTCAAGCCATATTTTCAAAAATCATTCTGATTTCATGGGTCAGGGTATAATGTTTAGGAGTTTTTTTTCTTTCAACCAAAGGCAGCATATCTTCTAATTTCTAAGTAGAAAATTTAATTTGCCGTATTATTGAACTGCTAGTCCCAGCCATCTATGAATCAGCATCAGACCGCTGATGGCGACTTTAGTACTCCTTGGGACAGAGGAGGTATTTTGTCATCTTTACTGTGCCTGTGTGTTTCCTCCTAAGTTGGTTGTCTTTCATGCTGTCCCAATCAGAGCTGCACAATTATTCACAGGTTAAAAGAGGAAAGAAAATAAAGGTAGAGCAGCAGGCATCAGTGTGGAGCAGAGCAAAGACCCTGCTTCCTGGAGAACTATTGGCCATCCTCTGCTACCCTAGTCTAGCAAGTTTTCCAGATCTGCCACTGCTGAGCCTGAAGTGAGGCAGTTCCCATTCCTACAGGATTTCGGTGACAGCACTTGGTTTACCCTTGAGGTCTGGCTAAGCACGCTCTAAGCGGCATCCTGACAATATAAAATTGATACTGGCAAAATGTTGCAAATGACTACATTTTATTTCCCTTCCTCCAGGAAAGCCCCACTTAAACTATTTCTGACAGATGAACATTCATCTTGGTCTTAAGCATCTCGGGGGAGAACTAACAGTAACTTTTTTTTGGCTATCTCTCTTTATTTCATAGCTGGATTAAAATACTTTTCGTATTTTGCTGTGTAGCCTCTTTCTACCCTGCACCACGTGCCCCCGATGCCAGCCACAGTTCCTATCAATTTCTTTTTACTTGACATTTTAGACACTCAAATATTATGAAAACAAAATTGTAATACAATATCAACAGAATAATTGCCGTTCCAACAGCTTCCAGCAGCAGTGTTTGTGGAATCTCCATTTGTGTTATTAAAGTTACAAACTGTGAACTATTGATGGCCTGCTTTCACCAAAGGATGATTCTTCAAAAAACTAACTAATGCTTACAGAAGTTTTTATTAAAGTCTTTGTATGTGTAATTAGTAGATTAATGCTGAAGTGGTGAAGCTCTGTGCCCCTTAATCAGATTGTAAAAGAAAATCTTGCATTGTATTTTTTTTTCAAGCACCTGGTTAGATATTTCCATGTACGCTTATCCTCTTAGAGAATATTCCAGTCTAATCTGGCCTGAATTATGAAACTTGTTTGCTTCCTTTTACTTCGTGTTCTTTGTCTTCAGGTGTATCTTAAGCATCTTTTATTTTATATGGAAAAAGCTATCCCCAATTCTATTTGCTCTGGAACGTAAGTAAAAAAAAGTATCAAAAGAAAAGCTTAGGATCAAAGCAAGTTGCAGTCAGTCACATCACAAAGCTCATGTTAGTAGTTTTACTTTACGACTATGGGGATAAATACTGAACGTAACTGAATGATTGCAAGGACTATTTTACGTCTGCGTAAAGGGAACTAAACACCTTCTTCTTCCTTCTTTGCTTCTGCTATTTATCTTCAAGATATAATCTATGATTTTCGCCCTACACACTTCCCTGTCTATATTCTCTTCCTGTTAGCTTGTGCCTTTCCAGTCCCAATTACCCTACGGGTATGAATTTTACTCTCTTGTTCTAAGAAAAAATAATCCTTGTTGACAAAATAACAGCTTTCCTTGCATGAAAATAAACTATGCTTTTTATGGGCACTGAAGAAAACATTAAATAACTTTATGTGCATTAATCTATAGACAGGTGTATAATTTACAGAATGAGGCAGCATGGTTTTCTTAAAGCAATTCAAGGTATTATTTAGATAATAAATATGCATGACCATGACATTTTCGGGGAAAACAGTCCAATTTGTGACGCATGGTTTATTGACAATAAGAGAATTTGACAAATACAAAAGAGAATTAGTCTGTTGTTACAAATCCATATGCATTATTCATGAATTGTGTTGTTTACTGTATTGCCACCACATTTCTTTTTTAATGTGCCATTTTGTTTTCCTTCATTTTATTTTTTTCCAATCAATCCACTTCCTCACGTAAAATGTGGTTGTGGTCAACTTTACGTGAGGCACATAGAGAGCCCAACACACTTCATGGATTGTACCTTTATCTAGTTTAAACTTCTTTCCTGGTGTCTCTTCACCATTATTCATATAATCAGGCTGATGCATGATCAAGAGTTTGCCATATAGTATAGAACAAATAGATAACCTCCAAAAGGAAGAATGTGTAAGTTCCCCTTAAATGCAAGAGATTCCATATATCCTCTCTGGTCAGTTACCAAGTTTTATTTATTTCTAATTTTTCTTAAAACTAAAATCCTTTAGCCATCAAATTAAAGTTATCTGTTCATATCCAGTTCTCCCCTAGTGGATTTAATTAGATCCAAGACTAGAAATTCTTTGAAAAAGAAACAGATTTTTTTATTCATGGACATGGATTTCAATAGATCGTAGAACCTTCTGAACTACCTGTAGTCATAGTTCTTCAAGGAAATGATACTAAGCAATGAATTTCATGAGAGTCATTCTTCACAAGTTCATGGCCCTGAATAACACATACAAAATACAAATTATTTTGATGAAAAAGAAAGTGGTGTGACCAGAGGAGAGAATGGGCTGATGTCACACTTAGAACTTGGGTACTGTCCGTGGTCCTGCACTATTAGTCTTTTTCTCTAACAAAGCATCAGAATTGTGACCTTTCCAACAATGTCATGAGGTAACCAACCATCAAAACTCTTTCCTATTTTGCATATTTTGGTCTCCACAGTGCCTGAAGAACTTTTCTTCAATAGTGGATTTTGTTCCATGACTATGTAATATATGTAATGTATCATCAAAAGTGCATCCAAAACAGAACTACAGCGAACAAAATACAAGAAAAGATGATTGATTTTTGAACACGAACAAAACAAAAGCTAATATGAATAGTGCTGTTGCCTTTTTGTTCAATGTAGCAGAACTAACCTTCAGATTTCTTATGTCTCCAGTGTGGGTCAGAACACTTTGAAACCTATGAACTATTACAACAGCATCCTAATTGATTTTGACATCCAGGTTATAGTCTTATTAGATAATTCTAACAAAGATACTAGATTCCTAGATATTGTTTTCATGATGCAGAGGATTTTCTATCATCTACTATCTGGTCTTAGTAGACATTCTGATTAGTTTTGATGTTCTGCCTGTGATAAAGTCTTCCTGATTTTCACTATGGCTTCAGCACAGAAGCTCGATGCTCAGCCCCAAGCAACCTGGGTCCAGAAAACAATCCCTTAACACTATCGTGCCCATTGGAATTTAGAAAAAGTGGCATGGGGGAGAAAGAAGCCAGACACCAGAGTTCAGGTGCAGGGGATTTTTTATTGGGGGATAGTGAATGGGAAAATGAGGAGAGGAGAGGGGAAACTGGCCTCTGGGGAGAGAAGAGGAAAGAAGAGAAGGAGAGAGGGAGAGAGAGATAAAGGGAGAGAGAGAGAGAGAGAGAGAGAGAGACAGACAGACAGACAGACAGATAGAGAGACAGACAGATAGAGAGACAGACAGAGAGAGAGAGAGAGAGAGAGAGAAGGTGGGCAGGTCCCTTAAAAGGGAATGTCGTGAATGTGCACAGGTGGTGCTCTTAGTGGCCACAGCTGAGAGCGTGTACCCCAAGGTCAGGCCAGAACAGATGCCTGAAAGCCAACAGTGCCTGTAGTCAGACTGTTTTTCATGGAGCTGATCTTCTGTAGGTAAAATTTTCATTTCTCTCTAACTAGGTATACTCTATCACTGTCTGTCATCTATGAATATCTATCTACCTACCTTTCTATCTGTCTGTCTGTCTATGTATCTATGTATGTATTTATGTATCTATGTAACTATCTGTTTATGTGTGTGTGTGTGTATGTGATATGACAACTTGAATATGATATAGGGCTGGAAATTAATACAGGTCTTAATGCTTGCTAGGAAAACTTTCAACTGCTGAGCCACATCATAGTCATTTAAAGAGATATATGTTTTTTTTCTACACTAATTTAAAATCCCCCACCTAATGGAATCACAGTCTTTATAGAATATTACACTACTTCTTTGAATTGTGCTCATACATTTATCTAAACATTCACCTGAAGCAGAAAAGCACTGTGAATTTGCTTCCCCAGGTCTTGGATACTGTGTGGGAACTTTGGAAATACATCATTCTCAATTACAATCAAAGATAAACATAATATTGGCTATTTACTGGATACAAATTTTCAGACTTTTGAGTCTTGTTATTTCATATGTGCAATAGAGGTGTTGGCAGTATTTACCTTCTCAATTTACAGTGAAGGATAATTAGATTGTATATCAATGAATATGTAACATTCAGTGAAAGTGTAAGTATTTATTATAATCAGTCTTAGTGTCAAACGGGTTTGGTTAATTTTTCTAGAAATTTCAGAACCCAAATATCATTCTAGTTGTTTTTCTTCTATTTTCTGTTACAAATACTTCTTTTACTTTGGCAGGCTTTTTTCATTCCCTCAAACGGCAAGTACATATACATTTGTAATATAGAGTATTCTAGTGAAATTTAAAGTTTCTTGTTACTGAAATACATAAAGCATTGCCTGAAAGACCGTAAAATAATTAAAACTAAGATAATGAAAATTCCTGAAATTCTTTGAATAGTTTCTCACTTTGGCATTAAGTGCCCCAAAACCAGGCTCCTGCCAGTGTGCTCCTTCTGAAAGATATGCGGTTGTTTAGCTTAATATTTATAATATTTATTGATTTAGCCCAAGTTGTACTGTTTTTCTATTTTTATATGTTATCGTTTCAATTACAAAATGTTGTTTGAATAGCAGTAGGCATGAGATATGGCTATTTACAATTTAATATAGGCTTGAATTTTACCCTTAGGGAAAGATACTATATCCACATTAAAAGAATTTCCTAGCTTTTCTTCCCCAAATTTATTGAGGTTTTTTTTGAAAAAATAAATCAGGTTTCTTTACATTGCGAAAGACTTTTATTGATTCTGACCATTTTTATTTGTTTTAAATTATCTAAAGTTTTATGTCCTTTATTTTACAGAAGCAATATAAATAACACACCATTTCTAGCTCTGGAGATTAAAAATATAGCAAAAGTGGGTCATTGTCAAAGGAACTCCATTGAGAAATTGGTACATCTTGCTTGGATCACACAGTATTATGTATTTTTATGCTCTGTGATATTTCACAATTAAGTCTATTTTAAACATTCTAATTTTTATGAAAGAAAGCCAATTAGCAACTGGATATTATTTCTTGGATGTTAAAGAAAAATGTATGTTTGCTATGGATAGAGATGCATTCATCTAAATTTAACACTATGAAATAAGCTTTGCATATAAGATTAAAATACAGTATGACATCTAAATTTTAAAGCAAGGATATAGGAATTATTTTTTAAAAAACTTTAACAAAACATAATACAGTATCTCCAGCTCTATTACATTTATCCTTTTGTCTTTATTATACCGGTTTTAGACTTACTTTTAGAAGGTTATATATTGTTTCCATTAATTACACTTAAAGACTGCTTACTGTGAAATAAACCAGGGAAGTTTCATATATTCAGTGTGTGAGTCAAAGAGTACGCTGCTCAGTGTCCGAGTCTGTTGGCCTGAGACTATAGCCACCCAAGCTAGGAGCCATCAATATGGGGAGCCTGGGGCTCCCTAGGTATTCTTGATTCTTTGTCCACCCGTTGCTGAGCATAGGACTTAATGCCTAACAGGATGAGGATGAAGGTGATGATTCCTTTTGACCTCTCTATTTGAATGAAATCATGCATTGCTTGGAAGACCAATCCACAGATTAGGACAGTGGTGGAGTGATTGGAGAGATTTCCCATCAGAAAAGAAGCAAAGTTTAGATTACAAAATGGAAATTACTAAAACAAGACAGACACCCATGCTAATCCATGTTGATGGAAGAGCTCAGAAATCTAACGATAATAGTTTTCTTTCTTCAGATAAATAATGAAATCTCCTCATGGTGATCAATATGGTAAGAATCAGACAGACTTACCTGCTCTCCCTAATGTCCTTCTCATTTGAATTCTTAAGATAATAAAATTTTGACTGAATAATTAATTGGAATTTTAGAGAATTAATACAAAGTGTCTGCATCCTTAATTCATAACAATTCCATATTGCAATTGGAAATCACAACTAAGGAAACTCAGACTTAACTAAAGGCAAGATCAGACACTTTTCTTGTTTCCAGAAGGCACAAGCCCCCAGGGCTGAAGGCCGTTGAGAGGGATGTATGCAGAGAGAGAGAACCAGGGTACGGCAAGAGTCCAGAAACCCCCAAATAAATTATGCTGTTGGATTATTTTGACAGTTTGTTTTGAACCCTGTAGACAAATGGAGTTCTGCACGCAGAGATTGCCGCACAGCAATCATGAAAGCCCAAAGTTTTCTGTAGCCACTCACTTAACTGTCAAAATTCACAATTGATGAAGAAATTATTCAACAATTTGCATTTGCTTATCTTTACTTACTCATAACTCCATGAATTATTTTCATCCTTAGGAAATGTGTGTCCTGAGATTTGGTGACATTCAAAAAACTTAAAAAATACACTCATGTTTTACTTTTATGAAACTCAAACATTCCAAATATCTTTGACATAGAGTTTACAAATATATTTTAAACTGTCGAGAACAACATGTAACCACACAGAATACCAAAAGGGAGTTCAAGTGCCTAAGTTTCCAGCAATAGTACAAATTCTGCCATAAGGAAAGCGATGGGTCTTTTAGTCTTGTAGAACAGGATTCGCCTGAGTGCTTTCTGGCATGCTCCAGATTCCCCTTTGTGCATTGAATGCATGATTTAGAAGCAGCTGTGTCAGCACTGATTTATACATTGACAGCTAAGGATAATAAGATATGGGCAAACATACAGCTCACCCTTTTACAGATTAACCTGGAGACTGCATTAGGCAAATTTGATAGCATTAAAAGATTTTGCCAATTTGTCTGGAAACAATTTCTCTTTTGTAGCATGTCAAGGGTAACACTTCTTGCCACTGTACTAATTTAAATGGCTTTGATAAATTGTTCAAGGGGTTAGAGAATGGTAGTGTAGATATATATTTGGCACTTTGAAATAAAAAGGCTATTAACTTAATTGTTAAATGAATTTAATCTTTAAAAATCAAAAGTGCTCAAGGATCTAAGTGTTTTCTTGGAACCACAGCAACCATATTATATCACGAGGCTTTAAATGTCTTCCTGGAAAATGAAATTATCCTTCTGCATTGCTTCCTAATAAGTGGGAAAAGCTTTCAACTATTGCAGTGGCAGGAGTCCTGGGCAGTATTAGGGAAAAGCTAAGGTTTATAAATGTAGTGGAACTCTATCTTTCCCAGAATGCACTTGCTTTTACATTGTCCTACATTGGACTATTTACGAGATATCAGGTAGTACTATCTATGATTGTGTTTCCTGGAGACTTTTTTAAAACTGAGATGTGGCATTCATGAGAAATTCTCTACATACATACTTTCTAAATAAGGGATCTATGGGGACCTCTCTGAAAGCTAGCAGATGCCATCACGACACCTCTATTCAGTAGCCCTGCGAGAAGACCAGCTGTTTCATGAAATGTTCAAACAGTTCTTTCAGAGTGAACCTCAAGTGTGAACTGGGTCTCTTGGTAAACAAGATGCGTTGATATTTTGATGGTAATCTCACTCTTGTACATCCATGATCCCAGAGCAGTCATGGAGGGCAAACATTTAATTTCTCTATCAAGTGAAACATTAAAATACATTTTCTCTACTGGAACAATAATGTCTCTAAACATCAAGGTACCACTGTGAGAACCACTTGTTGGAAACAGGACAGGTAGTACTCAGTTCTTTCTTTCAAGGTACTTTTCTATGTATTGTTGAAAGTGCTTTCTTCTCTACAAGACATAAGATACAACATACAAGGCATCCCTACCACAGTTTCCCCTCCTCCCACATCCTTTCTTCCCAGATTGGAAGTTAATTTCTTAACATGAACAGTAAGATTTTTAATTCAAACAAAAACATAAGAAAAAGAAAAAAAATCACAAGCAAGTTTGAGGCATCCGTTTTATCCTGTCTACAACTGAATATTGATGTTCAGTCTTTAACACTAAAGAAGAATCATTTGTTTGAATGATATATGATTGAGTGGGCTGAAATAAAGGTAAAACTGTTTCATAATGGATATGCTATTGTGACAAAATTTTTATAGTGATGTTTTTCATTTTTTTATTGGTTAGGGCTACAGATTAGCATCTTAAAGAAAATAACCAAAGTTTCATTTAAGTTTTATTGAATTCATTTCCATCATGTGCTAATATTGAACAAACAGTTTTCTTTAGGAATCACATTCTGAAAGCTTCTTAACTCAAAAAATTCATGACATTGAAGAGAATTTGTATGTAACCATAAATGCCAATCTGAATTCTAGTGAAGCCTGGTGTACAATGACTGTAAGCTTTCTAATGTGTGTTCTTGGTTCGAAGGGTGGGGAAATGCACGGCGTCCTCTCTTGTTTTCAGTTTGGAGTCTGGAAAGAAACTGCCTTTAAAAGATGGAAACCCGAAAGTAGCCTTACTCCTCCTTGCCAAGGATAGTGAAATTAACATGCAGCTGGGCTTCTCTGATAAATGGATTCTGTTAGGTCACTGAGGGGGTGCATGTGACATTAAGTGATTTACAGCCCTTTACCTTAATGAAATTGTTTCAGCAAGATGACGCTGAAAGCTCTTAATGGATAGCTTTTCTTGATGTAATGAAATTGCATTCCTATGGCATTTAATATAAGGTGCAGTTATTATTTACTGGAGCTTTCCAAGGGCTGCTATTTGCACAGACAGTTCGGAACAAAAAGAGACTTCCGTAGCTGCACAGGGAGGGCAGGATGGCTTGTGACAGTCTTAAGCGGATGAGTGTGTGTGAGGAAGCCTTTCAGGAAGTGTGATCAGAGTGTCTGTGCTCCTTCAGGAGTCTTCAGGTCTCCTACACCCAGCTCCTGTGCCTTTCTGTTACACAGTCTTTTAATCCATTTAACAGGCAACTGGATTACAACCAGATCAGCTGCATCGAAGATGGGGCCTTTAGAGCGCTGAGAGATCTAGAAGTACTGTGAGTATGGCTTATTTCTCTGACTCTATTCTAGAAAGTTGTTTCATTGTTTCGAGAGAGTAATAATGGGATGACTTAGCTGCTGTCTAATAGCTCTGTGTCAAAATGTTTTTCTAACAGCAACGGCAACAACAACAACAGCAAATACTCCTTTGGAAAAAAACAAACCTGTGAATACACAGAAGAGTAGAGATGTACGTGGGCGAAACCATGCAAATGTTTCTATGTAGACATTCTATGTTTAAGAAGAGCACTTGAAAGTTTACTTTTTATAAAATATCCTCATAGCATTGACAAATGTTTCCAAAGTTCCCAGATCCCTAAATATTAAGATAAAAATCCAAATTAAACCACTATTTAATTATCTATTTGGTGGTTATTGTGAAATGGAAAGGTGTTTTTATTTAATCATGCAATTTTCCATGATGACATAAGTTAACTTCATTTTTGTATGTTTATTTTGAATTTGGGTTCCTAATTCGAATGGGCCATGGATGAGATCCATTTCAGAGACTTCACTGCAGTTCTCCTTGAGTGAAAAGTTTTTTCCATGCTTTAGTTCCATCCGCAAGACAGTCAGAAATTTAATGTGTTCAATATGAAGTGGTTTTGAATTTTTCATCAGTTTGTTAAAAGTTGTACAAGAATTAACAAGTCCACCTCCATAAAAGGGGGGTGAGTTAATTGAGGAGTTTTGAGCCACTGAATATAATCTGAAGATGAATAATATTTCAACCAAGGTAGCTTATTTTGCTAAGAATGCTATGTGATTTTTATTTTTATTACACGTTAGAGAAAAGTTTCTACCTGTCCCCGATCTGAGTTAACATTTTAAAGAGTTGATGAAAAAAATCACAAATGTTACTCGTCTGAATTGTTCTGTACATGAAGGTCATGTTTACTACTGTTGAAAAAAAATCTTTTTCTGCTTCAAATACGGTCAAAGTGCTTATGTACACTTTAGATTAAAGCCACTTTTTAACCAGTGTGCAAGGAACTGTGCTGCTTGTGTGTGAGGGTGGAGGTGGGGGCAATGAGTAAGTGTAGCAGAGGGAGAGCAAGTGTCAATCCCACAAACTGAAGTGTTTAATATACATAGAAAACTATATAACATATATAACTACAGATTTACTTGAATAAGAAATAGTCACCTTGCATATTGTTATTTTCATCTTAGCAAATTTCTAAAGATTAACCTTTTTGAGAACTGTTACTATGCAAATGAAATAGAAATTTAAACATTGGGATATTGTTATTTTTATCTTAATAAAATGTCTAAAGTTTGACTTCTGCAGGAACCATTGCTATGCAACATGAAAAGGAATGATAATTCATGAGGTTAAATAAAAATCTAAAATATTGGAATGAGGCTCTTAGTTTCATATCATAGAGATATATGATGATTACAGCCTGCTTACAGATTCAAATAGTTAAATATTGTCCACTATAAGAAAATGTTTGTATATTTTTAAAATATTTCAATGTTTTTTGGTAAAATTTTGTGATGTCATGAAAGTAATGTGTATAATTCTTAATGATAATACAGCTAGTGCATTTTAAACAGTATTTACATAATTTGATTGATAAATGAGAATGGGATAAAACTCTTTGAAGATGGAATTACTAAATAGACCTATACTAAATGATATTCCTGAAAGAAGGGTGACAATTCTGACTCTATAAATTCTTTTCTTCTGATCTCATGCAAAGAATGCAAGAATAGCAACTTAAAGTTCATATACAATTTCAGATACCCAGAATTTTAATTTAAGTTTTATTTTTATTCCATGAGCATATAAGACTGTCTGACACTATTGAACCAAACAAGAGAATTTGGTCTAATCATGCTGATCACTGATAAAATGTCTAGAAAAGGATTTCTTTTTAGATAGAGAGTTAATGAAGTCTGAGATTCCAAGAGAAAAGTCAGGCTCAGTGAGACAAGGGTCAGTTTAGCACTCTTCCTGTTTGATTCTGGTTGACAGAATATACAATGAACTATGTATTTTTACTACGAAGAAATGTCTCAATAACACTGAAAACTAAATTTCTCTATATTTTTTTTCTTATTAGGACATAGGACATAGAAATGAAATGAAAATGCTAGTTTTACGCATTTTTGCACATATTAAATGAGAACATAGTGAGTCATATCCATTAAATACTAGACTTTTTGCCAAGTCCTGCTCTTGTTTGGCACTATGAAATAATAGCAACTAAATCATCATCAAATTATAACATGTACGTCATCATTTCAAGGGTAGTCTTTTGTATTTTTGCTCTAATAAAACTTTTTTCATAAAAACATATTCTGGTAAAAAAAAAAGAGTGAAGTTAAAAATTGAGTTAGTTCACATGCAGGAAAAAGTATTAATAAGTAATCTCCCCAAATCGTATCTCAGTATACATTGTACCTTCAAAGATTTTAGTTATGTTGAATATGCCTATATTTCGAGAGTGGGAAAAGATGTCAGTTGAAGTCAAGTCCCTTTGAAAAGAGACACACCGACAGAGATGAATAAGACAAGCAGAAGATACTTAGAGTTGGTAATAGTAATGCACTTTTTGGGTTGTTTGTTCACTTTGTGAAATATTCCGGGGGTGAAGTGAAAGTGAGGGACTACAGTTTATCGAAGGAGATTATGTGATCTGTGAAAACAGAGTGATTCTTTGCGTGGGAAATTGACAGGACACCCGGGGTTCTGCCCATATGAAAGAGATACCCTGATGAGCCAGATGGATGACATTTGAGCCTCGTGAAGAGTTTGCACTGGACTTTTTAACTGAACAGTCTGTGGAGGTTAGACAAGGGACATCAATGAAATAAGCCAGCAAAGAGACAGAATGGGCAAGAAAATAGACAAGAAGAGACAGGCCTCTCCTTCGTGGAGTCTGCAGGCGCACCTGAGTATGTCCTTCTTGTTCTTCTGAGCACCTATTGTTTCCTCTATCACCATAGTGAAGGCAGGCATAAAAATATCTTCAATAAGACCTCCAACTACTCTTGAAAGAAAAACGAAGAAACAAAGCACAAACAAGCAAAAGAAAACAGAAACCAAAAATGGACTGACAGCGGAGGATAGTGTGCTCCTCAGTAAATCAGACATGATATTCGCCGTTGTCATACCTAGTGTTGTTCAGTTGTTTCTTCCCCTGCTGCTCTGGAAGGTGGCCAAGTAATATGAATCACCCAGTAACCTCAAAATAGACATTGTAGATCAATCTCCAACTTATTCTTAAAAATACTACTAATTAATTCTTCTATTTTGTTTTGTTAGTCAACTGTGTTAGAACTAGAAAGAGTACATTTGCAAAGCCTCTTCAGTTATACCATCAGGTGTGCTGGATTGTCCGTGGCATTTTCGAGAGACCAGGAATTGACTTCTTAGGGAAGTTGGTTACATCAGCTGTGTACTTAAAACACTGAATCCTACCCAGTTTTGAAATGTATATACAGATAAAATAACTAACCTAATGACTTAAAGTCACAGACAGAGAATACGTAATTCACGAGCATCTATAAAACATTGAATCCATAGCCTCATGTTGTCCAAAATATGGTATTTACTTATGCTCTGCCATCATGGACTACTTGTGAAATCCTGTTACAATAAATCTGATGTTTGAAGTAAAAAGTTTACTTCGCAAAGGAATTTTCTTTCAATTGATTCTCTTTCCCATTTTCAACATAATAGTAACTAATTATATTAACATGTATGTGAAGGGAGAGAAGGAGCAATCTGAATCAAGCAACAATTGTACCTTTCACCAAAGCTCCTTTGTCCACCTGTCTTTCTGACTCTACCTCACTACATGATGACTGAGATTGTGACCCAACAGAATTACACAAAGGACAGTATGCCCTGCTACAACTAAAAAAAAAAAATACATTAAGGCTTTAATATGCTGCCAGAGCAAGACACTTCATCTCCAAAAGATGAAAATGCCAAATATATAGGCATGCTATTTCACCCAAGCTTAAGGAGTAGCCATTACCCACAGTAGAGGGTAATTAAGTAGTCTTTTATAATAACGATTATGTGTTGTTGGTATGGGATGTCAGCTGAAGAGTCCAAGAATGTGAGCGTCACCATGGACACTAATTAAACAAAGAAATGCAAAGTCCAATTTTCTAACTCATTTTGCTATGGTAATCAAGCAGGTTTAAATGCAATAGTATAATGTAACAAAAATGTTCTGACCTAAGCCATACATATATATTTCACAAGTGTTTAATAAGATGGAATGCATAGTGATATCTTTAAATATGAAAATTAGATATCATATTTTCTCTAAAATAGTGAGTTCTCTATGTGTTCTCTACAAAGAAGTTAGTTGTTTACATAAATGAAGTCATAAGAAAATTTTGATGTTAATATAAAATGATCAATGGTTTTCCAAATCTAACTAAAAATTTTAACTTTTTTTTATTCTACAGCACTCTCAACAATAACAATATTACTAGACTTTCAGTGGCAAGTTTCAACCATATGCCTAAACTTAGGACATTGTAAGTAGCCAAAATGTACAGAAAGATGGATTTAATTAATTAAGACTGTTTCTTCAGTACAATTTTGAATAATCAGTGTATAGGACCATTAGCTCATTATAGCATAGGCAAAGAAGGTGATACTTGGGAAGAATGTTAGAAATACTATTTTAGAAAATGAACTGTTACTCTGAAAACTTGGTGTCCTTACAAATGATATGCATTACAGAAAGTTTGGAGAAAAATAAAACATTTACTTTGAGCTATTGGAGAGGTCACATTTCATTAAGAAGTGGAAGACTCCTTGATTGGTTGTCAGAAATGATAAATGGGAAATCTTTATGATTTTATTACTGTATTAGAAGCAGACCTAATACAGCTAACGTGTGCTCCAGCGTTCTCTGTAATGTAAAGTCAGGGCATCACCCACTGGTGCTTGCATAATTAAAGCTGTGTCAGCATTTATATTTAAAAATATCTTTCCAGGGTCACACACAGTCATTAAGATATTTTTGTGAAATAAAGTATGAACTACAGCTTATTTTTCTCTCTCCAAGAAAAATGAATCGTTAAACCCCAACATGCAGCCTTTTAATTTTAGTATTTTAAGACACGGATCTCTTGTGAACTGGATTTCAAAATCACCCAGACCTAAAAAGTGAATTACTAGAAACATGGGACTAAAATCAAAGATGTGGGCTTGTGGTGGGGAAATGTATTTTTAAATCAGTTATGTTTATTTTGATTAATTTTTCAAAATATTTTTCTTTTTAAAATAGCAAATAACCAAGCTGGGCATGGCAATGCACAGTTGGCAACCCAGTCATTTAAGAGGCAAAACTGAAAGTTCAGGCATTCAAAGCTGACCTTTGCTACATAGGGAGGTCAAAGCAACATGAGTTACATGAGATTCTCCCTTTTAAAAATAAAAAAATAAACAAATCAATAAGCAAACAAATATCTGACACTTGAAGACATTCATTTTATTTCTTAAATAAACATACACTGAGTTGTGTGTGGTAGCAAGGCCTTTAATCTCAATAATCTCAATATTCAGGTAGCAGAGGCAGGTAGAGCTAATGAGTTCATGGCGAGTCTTGTCTACATAGTGAGTTCTAGCTAAGGATGCATGCTGTGATCTTATCTAAAAAATAAAATTAAAAAGTGCTTCAATTTATAAGTCTTTTAATTCCTCGACAATGCTAATTTAATAACTAAATTTATTTCCCTATCAAAATGAGATTGATTAATAACCTCGTTTACCTAAACTGTTTTTAACAAAATCAGTTTAATATTAACATTATGTAATATATGTGTAAAGAAAGAATTATGATTTTAACACCTGTAAAAAGAAATTTACTTAAACTGTAAAACAACATATCATTGCATTTTCGTGCCTTTTCCTGCTGGTAGCCATATATTAACTTGTCTTCCAAACCAGCTGTAAATTGTTTTTCATTTTTTAAAACTTTTTCTTGTTGATTTTATTGAGCTATACATTTTTACAGTATTTTTTGTATCGTTTCATCACTCCCTGTTTGACATGGCCATGGAAACAGGCTATGTTTAGTTGAACATATTTGGTAAGAATGGTGAATGAAAGAGGTATCAGTGGCTACTAAAGTCTGTATTTTAAATTCTCAGCAAACTAAGGAGCTGGTCACTCACCGTTCCAAAAATCCAATATTTGACCTCAGGATATCCATTTTAGTTTTGATGCAGGGCATCCTGGTTCTTATACAAACACTCAAGGAGAATATGGCCATCATTTAATTTTAAATTCCCTCCCTTTTGGTTGGCTCATTTTTCTATAGCATCGTTGGTACTTGAAAATTCCATTTTTATACTTGGATTATCTTTCTAGGCTGAGTTCTATATTTTACAATCCATTATCATTATTGAGTTAGAATTGAACACATCAGCTAAAAGGGGCTAAAATGGTTCCACTGTGTCATAGACAATTCTAGAAATGATGTTTTGATTTATAGCATTAGGTGCCCTGTCTTTAGTTTGAGCGAACGTAAAGCACAGTTTGAAGTCATTTACCTAATTTAGTGGATACATTTGCCTGATATTTTATTAATGGAGAAATACTATTTGCAATTTGGAAGGAACCCATGATCTTGCATAGATTCTGGCAACATAAAGGGGTCTTATTTAATTTCTCCTGTCCCAGCCACTTTTGCCTTTTAATTTTACTCTTTGCTCTTTGAAGCTAGATCTTAAGAGCTAAATTCAGCTAATCCCTTTTCTGAGAGACTGGGCCCAGTGGGGTGGGGGAAGAAGAAGGGAGTGAGGGGAGAAATTGCAAGAGGTATGTTAAAATCAGACTCTCTTATATTGAATTATTATTCATCTTACTCAGCAAAATAGTGCTATGCTAAAATGACTTTGTAAGCTGTTGCTATAGAAACTAATAATGGTCTTCACTGATATTTGACCTATAAGCCACATCATTTGTTCTAAATACTTACTGTCCACCCCTCTTCATGCCCACAGCCTTGGACCACCTCCATTGGCTTTTGTTATGGTGTGGATGGAGAATAATTTGCCCCGAGCTGATATTTTTTTTCTCATTACCACTTTGAATGAATATATGCAAAATAACTTCATAGTCCTACTTCTGTCTTTTTTGCCTAGCTCAGTAAAGGACGGGAACTGACTCATGTTTATGAACTAGTTTAATTATCTGAGAAATAATTTTATTAGGGATTTATTAGAAATTCCCTAAGGTGTGCCTGGATTGGTGTTTGTTTGTTGTTGTTGTTGTTTTGTTTTGTTTTTAGAGAAGTATATCTTTTTACTAATAAAGTTTGAATTAACTGTCTCCTGTTTTCTTGCTTTGAACTCCTCCCTCTTCTTTAGTCGACTCCATTCAAACAACCTGTACTGCGACTGCCACCTGGCCTGGCTCTCGGATTGGCTTCGCCAACGGCCTCGGGTGGGCTTGTACACTCAGTGCATGGGCCCATCCCACCTGAGGGGACACAATGTCGCAGAGGTTCAAAAACGGGAATTTGTCTGCAGTGGTAAGATCAGTGGGGTTGTAGGATTTTTTTTTTTTTTTACACTCTGGTGTAACAGGTGTGAGGAATTCAGATTTCAAAGGTTCAGATTTGCTCCCCAGGAAGTCATCATGCCCTCATCACCATGGAGACGCTGCACGAGAAGAACACTAGATTCTAGGACTTTTGTACCTAGGGCAATTGATGACTTGGATAGAAAAATCTGTCCAGTTGCATGCCAAGGGAATATAGGAAATTCTCAATTGTAACCATATTTGTGAAATATTGTTTTATCTTTTATTGAAGATTATTGTCTACTAACTAGTGAAAATGACTAGTAATCCTGAATACTTACCCAAAACTCAATATAACTCAACTGTATTTATAAAATATAGAAATAAATGTATAATCATATATATATATAATGATTCAATTTTACTAAAAATAAGTATATAACTGCCCTATGTACCAAAACATCTGCAAACCATGTTTATCAATAGCTAACATTTGCTAAGTTCTGCATGTCTAAACAGTAATGTAAATATTTCACACATAGCTCTCTCACTTTACCTCTCTTGAAACAACTATAAGAACAATATAAATTAATCTCTATATTAGAGACTAAAATATCATATAAAATAATAAGCTTTTCTAATTTTATATGTTCAAATTCAAGGATCTCAACCTATATAGGCTATATTTGCATACATATATGTACATATACACACAAATAAATTATATACATGCATGTGACTGTGTATTTTATGAATATATGGCTAGGCATGCTTCAGAACAATTTGTTCAAAATATAATGAAACACATAAATTTTTGATTGTCCTGGGGATAGTCCCCAGGCTCGTGTATATTTTGACAAGAACTCTTCCAAGCCTAACACAAAGTTTGAAATCACAATATAATTGGCTTTTCTTATTTATTTGCACAGATATAGATTCAAGCAACCAGCATCAAAACATTTCTAAAACAAATGATCAGTACTGAAACTTTACCATCATGTTCTTGTCTTTAGTCTGTAAGCAATGCACTATTGTAACAAATATTTGCATATCATTTATATTCTATACATTGTTGTAAGTAATCAAAAGATGACTGATATTATAGAGTTGATTTGCATAGACCTTTTTCAAATATGATCTTACTTCATAAAGGATCTTTACAGTCACTTGTTCGGGTATGTGTAGAAGTCCTCGTCTCTTCACCCATGCTTACCAAGCATTGAAAGCAGTTCACATTTTTAAATCACTGGAAGAAAGTTACTAGCTCCTTTTTGGACATTTAAAGATACCTTTCGGGCGTTTAAATGTATTTCCACACTTTGTGGTCTACCTGCAGTTTTCTTATAATACCCTGAAATATTCTCAGTGTGTTTGGTTGCTTTTTAAAAATCCAAACAAATCACGAGCATTTCTCTAACCATCGTTTTTCTCTTTGTTTGTTTTCTCCGTGCTGCCTTCTAGATGAGGAAGAAGGCAAGTTTATATCTTGTGTTTGTGTTTTCTTCCTCCTTGCATTTTTTGTTTTAGACTTAGAATATTGTTGCACTTTGAGAACTAGTGTGGAAGGATGGGTTTAGAAGCGAGCCCACAGTCTTTTCCTGGCACTCTCTCACACCGGGAGGGTCCCTTCCCAGTAGATCCCAGAAGATTGTCCTGATTTTCTCCAGAAACCATTACTAAGCAGGCGCCTGTTTAGTGAGACCTGGCTGATGATGTTCTGGTTTTCATTACTCAGACTGGGAAATCTGATTTCAGGAGACTTTTGTGTTCAGACACTGAGCAGTGAAATTACACATCTGCAGGTGACTGCTCATAGCAAAAGTTTCTATCAGATGAAGCCCCTGAAAAGAATCATTTGGACGAACAATTATAGAATGTTCTCCCACAAATTACCATAATAACTTCAAAGAAAGCAGTAATTTTGAATCTACCCAGACATCAAACTTCTATTATCTAGTTTTCTCCTCCATTTGTTGGCATGAGCTAACTTAATTTGACCAACAGTTATGTCAATCAAGATGGAAGTCCACTGTATTTTTTTCTTTTTTTTTTCCAGAAGCAAAGTAAATTATGCTACATCAGTTTGATTAAAACCAAGCTCCAGTTAAACTTATTAGAAATTATATAGCTCATTCTGAAATATCTGCTTTTTTAGAAGTCATGTTACTTTTCGATAGAATTCTGGTCTTGAATCTAAATTTAGTTTTACTAACCTTTCTAAGTTTTGAAAATGTTGCAATTGTTATGATTTCTTATCTTATAATATTAAGATATAACTGCATGATTTCCCAAATATATTCTAGAAATATTAAGGATGCTTATTTAATAAACAAGCATGCGAGAACTTGATCTTTGTCTCCTGCTTTCTAAGATGAACACAGTCCATATATCTCTCTATTGTGAAATTCAAGAGAAAAATCTAACTTCTGTTGATTTTTTTTCTCTTTTAGGTCATCAGTCATTCATGGCGCCCTCCTGCAGTGTTCTGCACTGCCCTGCTGCCTGTACCTGTAGCAACAATATTGTAGACTGCCGAGGAAAAGGCCTTACTGAGATCCCCACAAATCTTCCTGAGACCATCACGGAAATGTATGTGCCCCGGATTTTCTCTTTCTCTTTCTACCTCCCTATTAATCCAATGCATGGTTTGCTTTCAGGAAATCTGGGCTCGTCAGGCATCTCTAATTAGTTGCTTTAGGCAAATCATCTCTTCAGAAACGTATCAACCTTTCCTATGTTCAATTATATACATTGATGAAATGATTATGATTTGGTTTTATCACAGATATAATTAAAAGGGATATTTTTCAGAAAAAAATATATTTGAATAAGCATTTAGGCTCTTTTAGAGACAATATATGCTTCTCATCCTGACGTTAAGATCAGTAGGTTTAGTGATGTTGGGTTTTGGCTAAAGGAATGGAGTACAAAAAGGTGGCCAACAGAAGTACGTTAAGCACAACGAGAGGGTTGCTGCCTTCTCAAAAACTCAGGTTTAGAGTCAAGTCTCATGATCCTTTTTAAATGCATAGAGTATATAAAGTATGGAATGTGCTAGACTGTAGCAAGTGTCATCTATTACTTAGCTAGAAAACTTTTTAAAGTTTGTAACATAGTCACTACTTCCTTCAAAAGCTCAGTTCGCTTGACTATTATAGACCTTCTTTTTGTGACACTGAGGATTGAGCACTAGTGTCCTTGTGAAATATAAGTCATGTTCATGAAACAAATGCATATAAGATGCAATTCGGAACGTCAGGATCATTGGAAGTATCGAGAAAAATTCTGATCTCAGTTTTTATTAATGAAGACGGTATCTCTAACTGCCTAGATTATCATGTTACTGTTTTATAGGGCAACTCTAAATTGTAACACTGTAATCAGATTTTATTGTTTTTTTAAATTAATAAAAGAGGAACAATTTCTCATAAAAAGCAAAAAGAACTTTTCAAGAACTACCCCTTTCAACCCATTTGTTTAATTTATATAAGTGAACTGCTTCAATTTACTTTATGTGAGAATAATCTTAGTCCAAGAATATATGTTATCTTCAAGTATAATATGTGCTTAATGTGTTTAGATAATTGGGATAAGAAACATGATCTTCTACAGAACCTCCAAAATCCATTGAGATTTTTATACAAGCACCGAAGCATAATAGACGCTTCATCCAAGGTTTAGTTGGTGGAATAATATCTTACGATTTCTACGTGTTTAGTTTTGGCTGGGAATTGAAAGAAGAATGAGATATGGTTTGGGAAGTAACAGTTCCAATTCTGTAAGAAAGAAACACTAGGAACAAATAGCAGGTGGAATTGAGTGGTAGGCAACAGAGATTATAGAGGTGAATGGGAAGATAATACTTTCACTTTGAGGCATGGCAAAAAGAAAACACTGTTGTAATAAGTCTCTGTTTGTCATTGAAGGCATTGTTACCGAAGTTTTTTAGCTTAGTTAGAACATAGAAGAAAGCCTGACGTATATTATGAAAAGAAATTCACAGTAATCGTTAATCTTCACAAGATTTGTTTTTACAGATACATGAAGAATATCTGATAGAGAAAATGCACAAGCAGTGCATGCAGTCAATAATCCTTATTATTTAAAAGACTGCATCTATGTACTATAAGCTTACTGATGTATACTCACATATAACATTGGACTTCATAAAAGCAATTTCTTTCAAATATCTCATGCCTGTGATCATATTCACCCTAGTTCTGTTTCCTCCTCTTGCCAACTTGCATTTCCCTTCTGCTAGCCTCTCCTTCCTTACCCCAGACTCTATTTTGTTTTCATGTTTTATATGGATATATTTTTGTGTATTTATGTGTGTATACATATATGGCTTTACATTTCTATAAGAAATTTTTAGGACCCACAAAGAAAAAAATCATGAAATGGGAAATATTTTTTTGCTTTTCCTATCTAGTTTATCAATTTGGTATGTTGATTTCCAGTCACATTCACTTTCCAGAAAAGTATATATGTCTTTCTCCTTTAGAGGCAAATAAAATTCCACTGTGTTTACATGCAGGCCACATTTTCCTTATTCATCATCTGCTGACAGTGGCCTAGGCTGATTCCATAACTTAGATATTGAGTAGTGTTACCATAATAGATCTGCATGTACAAGTATCTCTGTGATGTATTGACTTCAGTTCATGGGTTTTTTTTTTCTTAAACAGTGAAACAATATAATGACCTATCCAGAAACAAAAATATATTTAGTATATAAAGTCGTCATCAATTTTTCAGAGATTTTTCTTTTAATTAATGACTGGTTCTTTAGTAATAGCATTTAATAACTATGGAATGAGGTATCAAGTATTCCTTGTTAGATGAGTGGCATGCATGCAAAGGCCAGAGGCATTACAAAAGCAGAGAGGGGAGGCCAAGATACAGTGGGTAAGAAGAGTTGATATATTTTGTTTAGAATCCCAGTTTTATCTCTCATTTACTGACTCCGAGTTCATGATTAAGTTATTACTCGTCTATGATTTCATCATTTTTGGAAGCCAAAACATTTTGTTGTTAGGAAATAAAATAATATGTGTAGAACTATATACACATCATAATCTAGAAACCCATAAATGATACCTCAAACCTGGAACACAAAGTACAAAAGTAGCCCCTGCACTAAGCCCCATAGAGAGGTGGTGAATGGAAGGAAACTCTCTGAGTTAATAAAACATTGCGAAGATGGACAGATTATATAGGAATGCTGCTTGGGTGACATGTCATAACGCAGAGAACAGAGAAAAGGACATTTAAAAATGGGTCATTGCAACTTCATAGAGGGTTTCGATACTATGAAACTCTTAGAATTTATTTGGAATGCATCTGAAAACAGGTATTTTTAATTGAATCTTTCAAAAGAATTAGTCTTAGGGCTGTATCTCAATGGACTTTCAAAGCAGAAGATACCTAGGAATCTATTGCATTGACCTTTGTAGATGTTGGAAGAGGAGGAAATGTTGGGCAATAATAAGAAGGGGACAGGGAAACCGATGAGAGTTACTACAGAGGATTGGTTAGTAGGGATTCATACTACTGGTGAGGATTTATGGGAAAATGCCGCAAAACCAATGCCAATTTCAAACCTAAGCAGGGGAAGACTGATTCATTCACTGTAAATAACAAGTAAAAATTGTAAAATGGTTTAGGCAATAACATAATGCAGGTTATAATAATTTTAAGCAAGGAAAGAACTTGCCTGAGCCAAAAATTATGAAGTAACTGACCCCCCCAAAAAATCTGTGTTGAGAAGTAATTTCATCAAGTAACCAAGGGAAGGAGAAAAGAGGCAAGAGAGCAGAAGGCTAGGACAGTGAAAGCGAGAAAGCCTCCAGGCAATGTGGTCCCCTTGAGCAAGTGTTGCTGCCTTTGAGCCGGCTGAAGTCCAAAGCAGTTCAGACTTTTAACCATTCATATGAAAGGATCCAATTTTGTCAACAATTTTACAAAAGCCACTTATCCATGTTAAGACTGGGAATACCAAAGGGTGAAAAGGAACAGTTCAAATCGTTATTAAGAACAACTGATTTTAAAATCCAGAAACCTGCAATCATTAGAAAATTAGAATAAAAGAATATCTTTGAGAAAAAAAATAAAGTTAAATAAAACCGGTGAGGAAAATCAAGAGTTAAAGAACGTGTATGTGCACATAGGAAGAAAGCGGTTAGATCTGCTCATAGCAAAGAGGGACTAACGGATGTTCTAGAAGAGCAAGCTAGGGGCAAAAATGTATCAAAAGCAATACAGTGATGTAGGACATTTTAAATGGCTTGCCCTATTAATCATTTTTATTTTTAACTTTAGCCCTTTGCCTCTACCTTGCATGCTCTATAGACTTCACATAATGTTGGAGTTTAGTAGCATGGAAGTTATGCTGAATAATGCATCCCGTTGGGTTTACCCATATTAAAGGGGTGATATGTCATATTGTGGTACCATAGCTTCAATTTATATTGGTATAAAAGCATTTGTCAGGCTACAGATGAATTTTATTTCTCTGATTATTGCAGCATTATTCAGTGGGAATGAAACACCTTCAGAAATGTAACATACTAGCTCAGTGACTCACATTTTTATCTGCTGAAAATAAAGAATATTGGTAGTATTGAAAAATCATGCAAATGGTACTCAAAAACATTGTTTTTCATTTTTAGAGATAACTTTATTCAAATATTATTGTTCACATTATTATTGTTTTAGTATTAAAATATTTATTCATTTTATTCAAATATTTCTAAACAAGGTTTATTATGAGTTATCTTGCGGCATCTTTATTTCAGATTGAGATATTTTAATAGTGTTAACATGTTTGTTTTCTTAGGCTGTGATATATCTTTACTAAAACATTCATAATTGTAATAAAGAGAAAGTATATATGCTCTAGATGAGTGAAGACCTGACTGTAATCTAGGTTACTAAACAATATGCAAATATTCCCTCCATTTTAGTTTGTTTTTAGCAAGCACAGATCATATTTTGGTGCTTTACAAAACATTTTTTCTTGGAGATATAAAACATCATAAACTAGAAATAGGTTAACATCTATTTAAACTCTTCAGCGCTGAATGCTTGCACACATAGCATATAATTTGAATTTTCATTGACTCGTGTGATGAGTTTTACAGAGTAGGAAAACCACTTCAGAGGCATGTTCAGAAAACCCTGGGGGAACTCTCCTCAGGAAGCCTGACTGCACAATGATTTTATCATGGCCAATGGTTTGCATTTGCATTCGTGGGCTGGGAATAGGTTTTGACTGTATCTACTGATCACATTTTAATTTATAAGTTTATGTTATTTTTTTAATTCATCGGAAGTTTCAAATAGCATGTTTTGATATCTACCTCCCTTCCACCATTTCTTCACAGATCCACTCCCCCCATTTTCCACCCATCTAACTTTGTGATTTTTATTTTTAAACCATTCAAGACCAATTTGTACTATACCAACATTCAGGGTATCCAGTCTTTTACTGAACCACAGTCAGCTTCTCGAGAGCTACACTCTTAGAGAACATGGTCTTTCCCTCTCTCAGCAGCTGTCTCAATCTATTCTGGCATTATAACTGTTATGACTTAACTATTTGGACTGTATAGAACTAAAATGTTTTGTACAGTAAAAGGGAACCATCCCTCATGTAAAAAAGATGACTACAGGAAGGGAAAATTCTTTAGCAGATATGTGTATTTGTGTTTTTAAACGTCTTTTAATACTAACGTTTGAGTTCTAAGAAGGCAAGAACAAGTTCTCTCTCTATTCTAGAGAGAACCCTAACCTGTAACAAATCTAATACCGTGGCACACCAAAGGACTTTGATAAGCAGTTGATGAATAGTTATTGGAAGTGAAAGTATACACAATTCAGAATCAATCAAGCACTTAATGTTGACTTATCTATGAGAAAGCTGTTGTACCAAGATTAATAAGTGTAACTTCAAGGTCGAGTCAGACTTTCCTTGTTGACATAATGATTGCTTATAAGCAGAATTTCCAAAATTTGAATAAATAAATTTAATTTTAAAAATGTCTGATAGTCTAGGCTAAAGTGGATTAGAAAGATGAAAGAATTCGTCAATGAAATTTTCTTCTTACATATAATGCTTTGAAGTACACTGTAAGTAAGTGTTATATTTCGTTTGGCTGCATTCTCTGATGACCAACCCAACATGTTGTAATTACTCTCCTTCTTGAGAGATGGATGCTTTTATCACCTTAAAGATGATGCATGGTTATCTTTCTTTGAAGTCATATTTCTTTTGTAATGCCAGGGCATAGATATATAATCCTTCAAAGACTAACAATTTCATTTTCTGGCAGAAGAGAGGAAAGGAAAAAAAAACAGATGAGTTTCTTACTTAAGTAAGATGAGAATCTTACTAAAATAAAAAAAAATCAATCTTGAAAAAGCTCAGTGAGCGTTTATTTTGTTACTTTAAAAAATATCAATCCAAGTTCCCACTTATTCCCCTCCTTCCACTCTGCTCCAACTCCCTCCACTTACCCTCCCCCCAAGCCCCTTTAATCTTAAGAGAGGGTATGGCACCCTGCCCTGTGAAAAGTCCAAGGCCCTCCCCACTAAGTCCAGGTTGAGCAAGTATACATCCAAAGAGAATGGGATCCCCAAAAGCCAGTACATATAGTAGAGACAAATCCCAGTGCCATTGTCATTGGCCCCTCAGTCGGCCCCAACTGTCAACCACATTCAGAGGGACTAGTTTGATCTCATGCTTGTTCATTCCCAGTCCAGTTGGAGTTGGTGAGCTCCTATTAGCTCAGGCACATTGTCTCAGTGGGTGAACCCCTTGTGGTCTTGACTTCCTTGCTCATACTCTCCCTTCTTCCACTCTTCAACTGGACCTTGGGAGCTCAGTCCAGTGTTCTGATGTGGGTCTCTGCCTCTGTTTCCATCTGTTGTTGGATGAAGGTTCTATGGTGATATTTAATATAATTATCAGTCTGACTACAAGACAAGGCACCCTCTCCTCTATTGTTTAGGGTCTTAGCTGGGGTCATCCTCGTGGATTCCTTGGAATTTTTCTAGATCCAGGTTTCTTGCTAACCCCAAAATAGCTCCCTCAATCAATGCAATGTATATCTTTCCTTGCTCTCCTATCTGTCCTTCCTCCATCTCAACTATCCCATTCCCTCAAGTTCTCCCCAACCCTCCCCTTCTCCTCTCCTCTTCCCCCCTCCTCTTCCCCTTCGCTCTTTCCTTTTACCCACCACCACCCCCACCCCCATGCTCTCCAATTTTTGTCAGGCAATCTTGTCTGTTTCCAATTTCCAGGTGTATCTATATATGTTTTTCTTTGAGTTCACCTTATTACATAGCTTGTCTAGGATCATGAACTATAGGTTCAATGCCCTTTGTTCATGACTAGTATCCACTAATGAGTGAATGTATACCATATTCATATTTTTGGGTCTGGATTATCTCACTTAGGATAGTGTTTTCTAATTCCATCCATTTGCATGCAAAATTCAAGATGTCATTGTTTTTTACCGCTGAGTAACTCAGTACTCTAAAGTGTAGATGTGCCACACTTTCTTTATGCATTCTTTCATTGAGGGGCACAAAAAAAAATGAAGGAATGCAATCAACAATATTCTTGGAATATGAATACCTGTTTATAAACTGAATTTACATGTTGAGACTACTTAAAATTTCTTCTTTTTCCACTTCTGCTCAAACGCTTTCCCTCTTACTTTTGTGCAGTTCGTCCTCTTTGCAAGCCTCTTCTCTAATTTCATCTTCCAAAATTTTGAATTTTCCATTGCTTATAATAGTATTTATTCAGTATTTTCCCAAGTTATTTAAAAATCCTTTCAATATTTACATGAAATAGTAAATAATTAAGATTTGATCAGCTTGTGTTTAATCTTTTCTGAATTAAATAATTTTAAAATGACTTGCTAAGTATTCTGTTTTATACTATGTTTTATAATACGAACACTTGACAGACTGAGGCAGGAGTGCCATGAGCCTGAGTCCAGCTTGAGCTATAATGAGTTAAAGACCAGACTGGACTAGAATGAGACCTTATCTCAAGTAAAAAATAAACAATAAATAGAAATATTCAATAAATCCTAAATAAACTTTATTTAGTATACACTTAATAATATCTCAGTTACTTAGCTATCACTTGTGTGATTAATTTTCTTTTAATTATTTCATTTAAAAATAAGTTTTAAAGATAAATAAAATGTGCAATATTAGGCTGGACAGTGGTGGCACATGCCTTTAATCCCAACACTCAGGAAGCAGGCAGGCAGATATTTGTGAGTTCGAGGCCAGCCTGATCTACAGAGTGAGTTACAGGACAGGCTCCAAAGCTACACAGTGAAACCCTGTCTTGAAAAACAAAAACAAACAAACAAACAAAAATGTTAAATTCCTCACAGGATATATAAAATAATTTGTATTTACACCTTAGACAGTGTTGAGGAAATAGCTAATGAAAGCAAATGATTCAATTTCTAATGAAATTTTTTATGTAGCAAATATATAGCATACAATTTCACTATTTCTTAATTTTGAAAAGATTTACTTTTATTTAGGTGTGTGTGTGCATGTTTATGTGTGTGTGTGTGTGTGTGTGAGAGAGAGAGAGAGAGAGAGAGAGAGAGAGAGAGAGAGAGAGAGAGAGAGAGATTTGTACCACCTGTGAGTAGACAACCATGGAGGCCAAAGTGGTCATATGGAGATACAGGTGGTTCTGAGCTACCTGAAGTGGTTTTCAGAAACCAAACTCTGGTCCTCAGCCAGAGCATGACCTGCCAAGCCATCTCTCCAGACCCCAATTTCTCTTAATTTTAAATAAGTTAATAACTTCAAAAAAATTGTTTTTCTATAGAAAGTTATTTTCTTGTGCTTGAAGAAAATGTAGAATTAAAGATTGGGGTGATTTTGCTTTAGTTCACAATATTAAGAAGCTATCTCTTATTATCTAAAGACTAGGTAAGATTTTCAATATATTCTTATTACACTCAGGATCAACTAGCCTAAAGCATGACTTGGTTCTGTGTTCTATATTATTGTAACTTTGTGTTCATTAATCAGCTAATATAAAAATAGTATTTATGCCTGTTGTATGTATTTATAACACTTTTAAAAGTTGTCTTGTGTAATAGTTAACACAATGATAACGATATTCATAAAAGATTGTGAGGCATGAAACTTTAAACATGAGGTTGTTTTGTTCACGTTTCTTTATAAATGAAAAGGAGTACAATAAAATTATAAAAAATGTTAAAAAAAATTAGAGAAATGAGGACATAGATGATATAACAACAACAATAACAACAAAGCAGTACTCCAAGAGATTCCCTTAAAAGGCTCCAAAAGTCTGTGAGTTAAGCTATAAAAGAAGAAAAATGTGTATGAAATGGTATCTTTCATTACACTCTGCACTTGGTCAGTATGAAAACCCCCCATTCTGCGTTGGCCATTAAGGTTGAAAAGCACACTGACTGCCTTCAGACAGCTTACAGTGCAGAAAGCCGAAGCCTTATGCAGAGTAGTTGAAAGTCTTGTGAGAATCATAAATTGCTTTCTCTGAACAAGGCCAGAAGAGCACATGATCTGCCTGGGAGAATCACGTCCTTCTGGTATGAAGATGTGCTTTTGTATAGAGAAAATTGAAAATCCTTATACAAAGGAAATATCACGTAACGACCCCAGGAAGGTGAGAAAGCTCTGTGCTTTGGAGGAAACTTTAAGTTTGCAGTTATCAATAGGTACAACAGTAGCTAAAGCTTGAGGAAAAGCTGGATTGTAATATAGCACATGGGAGAATGGTTTAGGCAAGGGGGTGGTACGAATAGAGTTCTTTGTTGTAAATATCACCGTGAAGCTCGGCAAGAAAGAAAGAAGCTGAAACACACCTTTGTAACAGACCCTAGCAAAAATGGTAAAGGCAAGCCTGGAAGCAGGTCCTGATGGGATGTTATCCCAATGTGCCTCTCTAGCACTGATGTGACTGGTTCCCTTAACCAGGTAATACTGCAAAAACAAACTAGACAACTCAAACTGTAAAATATGCTGAACCTTACATAAAATGAGAGTATCTGGGACCAAAATATCATTCATTCGTCGAAGGATCAAAGCTGCTACTTTAAAAAGAAATTATATCATGGATTTGTGGATAATCAGTTGCAGGTACGCAGATTAAGAATTTAGACAGATATTTGCAAATGAAAATAATTAGCCAATTTGAGATATAACACAAGGCTTGATACATGGTAATTATCCAAAGGGCTTCAGTTATTATTTTAAAACAAAACAACAGACTCCTTTTTTTCATGTTTGTATTGATTAGGATATAGATGATAGGTAGATAAAAGATAGCTAGTTAGATAGTAGATAGATAGACAAACAGGCAGACAGAGATAGATAGATAAATAGATAGACAGATAGATAGATAGATAGATAGATAGATAGATAGATAGATAGATAGATAGATAGATAGAAAGATAGATAGATAGATAGATAGATAGATAGATAGATAGATAGACAACTGATAGGCAGATACATATATACATACTTACATGCATACATACATAGATGGTAGATATATATAGATAAAAAATTAATTTTATTCACTTTGTGAATCTCACTCTGTCTCTATAAATACATTTTTCAGGTTAGGTGTAAATGAATTCATTTTTCTTTTAATTCATTTATCTATATCTGAGTGAATTTTTGGACTTGGAAATGTATCTACGTGAATAAATGCAAATAGCTCTAGCATTTACCCAAGAGATGTGCTCATGCAGACAGATCCACATTTTCATGCTCACGAATAGTCCTGTATTGCTTTAGAGTAAGAGACCTAGTGGAGGATTATTCCTTATGATGGAAACTACAGTTGAGTGTGTGTCTGGGCATGCGTATTAAAATGGCATCGAATGGGGCTAAGGAAGTGGATAATTCTCAGGAACAACTCATCAAAGACAAAAACAGCTGATAATCAATTAGTGTGGACACAGCCCAGAGGCAAATGTGTTAGCTATATGCAAAATTAAACACCGAGAGGGCAATATTCACTCAGCTGTGGAGACAGTTATTAAACTGAGGAAGTGTCAGTGACAATGCTGAGGAGAAAGAAATAATATTTTAGCATAAAACATGCTGTGTTGATTTTAGTAGGTACACATCAAGGAAGCCAATAGCATAAACCCATTGCTAAAATTTGAAACTAAACATGAAATACTGGTTTCAAAATTATATGTACTGGGTGCCAGACTCCCCAGTTTAAATAGAACCTTTTTTTTTTTCTGTCTGCAGATACTGGTGTTTACTATGTCCAGACTATCTTGGCTGCATCGCTCAATTTAACTTTCAAAAGATAGAGTCATTGCACCTTCCCTCCCTTCATCCATTAAACCCATGTTCCATTCTCTGACAGCTGTTTTTGCCATTTATGTTAACAGCAGATGGAGAAAATGCAAAAACATGTCAGTTTTATGGCCATGTATAATCAGCATCTGGGCTGTATGTTACAGGCGTAGTCAATCGAAATTCTTATCTTACTTAGTATTGTAAAAATCATTTGTAGTTTCTAAGGCAGTAAAGAAAAAGCTAAACATTAATAAGTATGATTACAGATCTTATCATCAGGTTTTTTTCAGTTTTGATGTGAATTATATACATGTGTTTATTATAATATTGGAACTAGCTGAAAGAACTATATTATGATTTCACTCTTAAATATTATTTCACCATATATTAATTTCACACTAGAGATCATATCAGGTTGCAGATATATTGTTTTAAATAATGTGTGTTGATGACCATGATTTTCAGATATTTTATTGAATAATATATATGTGTAAATGTCAAATCTTTATTCACCTACCTTAGTGCAAGGAAATACAATATATTTTATTTAAACTGCACTTCTTACCAAGTAGATGATTTTCATTATTTTGCAAAAAGAAGAAACACAAAGAATGAAGAACCCATATAGCTGTATCGGTACAAAGTTCATACTTTATCCACAAAGGGTGAATATTTTCAGTCTTGAATATATATACATATATATATGACTTTTTAATATTTCTTATGTGGGTGTTATTTTGTGTTATTTTAAAAATAATTCTACTCGGAAAACCCTTGAGAGAGAGGGATGAGACGTGAATGTTAAACTAGACTAATTTGTCTAATATCTCATAAATATATGCATAGCTCATTTGGCAATTTCTTAAACACTGTATCATGGTGGGTTTAATAAAACTTGTGTGTCTAACAGCTATGCCATTGTAACCGCTGCCGTGTATTTTAGGTCGCAGAGGTGCATATCAGCAGTGGCACTGTGGTACCTTCTGAGCTCGCAGCTAAACCTATACAGTTCCCATGCTCTGGGGTCTCCAGTTTCCCAGCACGGTCTTCCTGTTTGTCTAATTTTTGAAACAGACCCTGAAGTTCCTGTGATCAGTTGCTGTTAGGAAGCACAAACCAGCAGAGATTCAAGGCATTAATCGAAAGAAAAAAATACAAGAAAGGTCGTTATTGGCTAAATCTTGTGAGGATTTGGGACTCATCCCCACTCAATACAATTAAATACTTCATCTCACTGAGCAGAGCACTAAAATACACTTCTAATTTTAAAAAAGTGGCAATAGCCATATCTTTCATTACATATATTATGTAGAATGATATAGTGTAGTGTATGGGTATAT